>NW_017672683.1:76282-96051 GCF_001879085.1 Nicotiana attenuata
ATGAGGATGTGCATTGATTACCGGCATTGAACAAAGTGACGATTAAGAACAAAGTATCCACTTGCCGAGGATTGACGATGTGTTCGACCAGCTTCAGGTGCAAAGGTGTTTCAAAGATAGACTTGAGATCTGGCTACCAATCAGCTGAGGATTAGGGTTTGTCCGATGTCCCTAAGACAGCAAATTCCGCCCACTGCGGTACGGGCAGTATGAGTTTCCTGTTTCATGTCGTTTTGGGTTGATTCAATGCCCCAACAGCATTATGGAGTTGATGAACCCGAGTGTTCAGCCATATTTGGACATGTTTTCTTGATAGTCTTTATTGATATATTTTGGTTACTCCCGCAGAGCCAGGAGGAGCACGAGCAGCAACCTCAGAGTGGTCCTTCAGACTCTGAGGGATAGTCAGTTATATGCCAATGTTCTCCAAGTGTGAGTTCTGGCTGAGTTTCAGTAGCTTTCTGGCCACGTTGTATCAGCAGAGGGTATTCAGGTGGGACCCGAAGAAAGATAGAGGCAGGTGAAGAATGCCTCGACCAGCATCAGCTACAGAGATTCGAGTTTCTGAGGTAGCAGGCTACTGATTTCGGTTCGTGGAGGGTTTCATCTATTGCAGCCCCGATGACCAAGGGACTGACCCAGAAGGTGCCCAGTTCAGATGGTCGGATGAGTGTTGAGGCCGAGCTTTCAGAAGCTTTCAAGACAGCCTCTGACTACGCACCGGTGTTGGGTTTGGCCCAACAGGTTTCAGGCCTTATACAGGTTTATTGTGATGCTTTCCCGTATTGGGCTTGGTGCAGTATGATGCAGGATGGCATAGTCATTGCCTATGGCTTCGAGTCAGTTTAAGATCCACGAAGAAAAATTATCCGGTTCATGATCTAGAGTTTGCAGCCATTGTTCATGCTTTTGAAGATTGTGGAGGCATTAACCTGTATGATGTGACGTGTTAGGTGTACACTGATTCACAAGAGTCTTCAGTATGCTGTTCAGAAAAAATGAGTTGAACTTGAAGGCAGAGGAGGTGGTTGGAGTTATTGAAAGATTATTGATGGTTACATATTTTTGTATCACCCGGGGAGAGCCAATGTAGTGGCCGACGCATTGTAGTAGGAATCCGCAGCATGGGTAGTTAGCTTATATCCCGGTCAGCCAAGAGACCGCTTGCTTGGGATATTCAGGGCTTGGCCAATCGATTTTGTGAGGTTGGATATTTCTGAGCCCAGTAGAGTGTAGCTTGCACCCCGGTCGCTTGTTCTTTCAGTGATTGGAGTGTATCCGTGATCGGCAGTTTGATGACCCCCATTTGTGTGTCCTGAGAGGGACACGGGTGCAGCATGGAGGTGCCACAAAGGTGACCTTAGATGATGATGGTGTTTTGAGATTGCAGGGACGAGTTTATGTGCCCCAATGTGCGATGGGATTCGAGAGTTGTGTCTTAGCGGAGGCCCATAGTTCCGGTATTTCTATTCACCGGGGCGCGCGAAGATGTATTAAGACTTGCCGGCCAGCATTATTGGTGGCGTTAGGATGAAGTAAGGATATTGTTGCATATGTGAGTCGATGTTTGAACTGTCAGCAGGTTAGTACGACATCTAAGGCCCTGGGTCGGACTGTTTTAGAGGATTGGAGAACTTCCGAGTGAAGTGGGAGAGGGTTACTATGGATTTGTTACTGGACTCCCGTTGAGCCCGGAAGAGTTTGAGTGCAATTTGGGTCATTGATGAGTACAGGATAGAAAGCTGACCAAGTCAGGCCGCATTTTGATTTCCTGTTGCAACCACTTATTCATGCCGATGAGGTTAGTGATATATACATCAGAGAGATTGTTGCGCCGTTCATTGGGGTGCTCGGTATCATATCTATTTCGACCGGGGTACGGCAGTTTACCTCGCGTCTTCTGAGAGTACAGTTCAGTTGAGTAAGTTGGGATACCCGCAGGTTGCAGTTGAGCAACACACCGTGTACCATCCTCAGATAACGGACGGTCCAGATTCACGAGCCGGAACCTAGTTCAGATTTTGGAAGATATGCTGCGGCTTGTTGTATCGTGACTTTGGACGGTTCGTGGAATCAGTTCTTGCTTTAGACATGAGTTTCGCCTACAACAACAGGCTAACCAGATCAGCACTTCAGATGGCCACAATATAAGTGCGTTGTATGCGGTAGTAGAAAAACATATACGATTTTCGGTCTCTGGTTGGAATGGTTTGAAGCCCAGCGCGCAGCCGGCTCGGTTATTTGGGTCACGTGATTTAGTTTAGGAGGCTTGGATAAGGACAAGATCATTCAGCGACAGGTCTTCGTTCGGCATCAGTCGACGGCAAAAGAAGTTATATGCACGATTCGTAAAGAGCATCGGAATGTAGCATTCATGGTTGATAGAGATATAAGACATGGTACTTGGCTTCGCAGTGTCGTCCTATGCGTAAGAGAGGCAGGTGATGAGGTTAAACAAACGTGCCAAGCTGACTGCAGCTATGTGCGTTCAATCTGAGAGTTCCAACAACGATTTCTCTGATGTGTGGAGAGGTGGCTTAAGACATTGCCTTGCCACCACCATAGCTTATTACGCCGTAGCTAAGAGTATACCAGATGTTTCATTTGTTCCATGCTTTCGGAGGTATCACGCGATCCGGCCCACGTTGTTAGATCTTCTAGCACTGTCCAGTTGAACAAGGATCTGTTCTATGAGGAGAGCTCGGTGGCTATTCTAGAGGGTCAGGTTCAGAACAGTATGAGTGTCGAAGAGAGTGTTTCTCTTCAGTGCGAGTTCAGTGCAGAGGTGGAGAGGTCAGCCTCCTGGAGGCAACCGGGCACCTAGGAGCCGAGTCTGAATATGCGAAGCCATTATTTCCACCATCTATTTCGCCGGACTCAGGTACTTCTTATCTCATTTTGTTCGTCTCGCGAAGATGAGGACGAACGGTTGTTTTAGGGGGAGAATGTGACGGAACCCAAAGGGATCCATCACCATTTTTCTCACTCATTCTGTTCTCCGAGGCCTTGAAAAATCCCTCATTTTTTAGTCGCCTCGATTTGTGTGCGCAGTCCGGAGCGCGATAGCCGGAAAGCTTAAGTATGAATTCTGTTGAAAAATGATGAATTTTTGATAATTAGTATATTAAAGTTGACTTTGGTCAACATTTTGGGTAAAC
The DNA here is from genome assembly GCF_001879085.1 of Nicotiana attenuata. NCBI lineage: Eukaryota > Viridiplantae > Streptophyta > Magnoliopsida > Solanales > Solanaceae > Nicotiana > Nicotiana attenuata. The sequence continues at coordinate 79,441 of NW_017672683.1, forward strand.
GGACCCGACCCGGACCCGTGATTTGACGGTACCGGAGGGTCCGTAGGAAAAATATGGGACTCGGGGCATATACTCGAGTCAATTCCAAGATCCCAAGGCCGAAAATGAATTTTTGTGGGAAATTGTTTTCTGTGAAAATTAATTAAGAAAAAATGGAAATGAAATTTGATCAGAAGACTATGGTATCGGGCTTGTATTTTGGTTCCGACGCCCGGTACAAGTCTTATATGTGATTTAAGCGCTTTCTGTAAAGTTTGGTTGAAACGGACGTCATTTGACGTGTTTCGGACTTAAAATGGAAAATTTGGTTTTATGAAAAGTTGGAAGACAATCATGGTGATTTGAGGCTTGATTCTATGTATATGACGTTATTTTTGCGATTTGATCGCACGAGTAAGTCTTGTAGGATGTTTTTGAGGTGTGTGCATATTTGGTTGAGCCCCGAGGCTCGGGTGATTTTAGATAGGCCACAAGTTGCATTTTTCGAACTTTGGAAAAAAATGTTGCAGGTCAGATCTTGGTATCTTTCGCATTTGCGAAGAATTTCTCGCAAATGCGCAGTCCAGACCGCAAATGCGAGAAAGGGAGCATCTGCACAGGGGTCGCAAATGCGAACAAACAGATCCGCAAATGCGATGAGGAGCCTTCGCAAATACGATTAAAAGGGCGCGCAAATGCGAAAAGTCCCAGCCATCGTCAGAGTTCGCAAATTCGAACCAAATCTCGCATTTTCCAAAGTTAGCAGGTCGGGGTTCGCAATTGCGGAACGCCAGTTTGCGGGCAAATTTTTCCCCCGCATTTCCCATATCTGAGGCCCGCAATTTTTCATACTTATACGAATTTTAACCCTCTTTTCTTCATTCTTTCAAAACCCAAACTCCATAGGCGATTTTCCAAGAAACTTTCTTCCTCAAATCATTTGTAATTCAATTTTTACTTAATCCCTTCAATCATTTACATCATTTATCATGTTTTCATCTTAAAATCAAGGATTTTCATGGGTGAAAATGGGGATTTTGGGTAGAACTTAGGTTTTCTTAAAATTGGGGATTTGGACCTCAATTTGAGGTCCAATTTCAAAACAAATCGTAGATATGAACTCGTGGGGGAATGGGTAATCGGGTTTTGGTTCGAACCTCGGGTTTTGACCACGTGGGCCCAGGGGCATTTTGGGAAATTTTGAAAACTTTGGGAAATTCATTTTCGTGCATCCAAATTGATTCAATTAGCATTTGTTGATACATTCAAGTAATTTGTGACTAGATTCGAGCGGTTTGGTGGTGAATTCGAGGGGCAAAGCTATACTAGAGGCTTGAGTTGAGTTTGGAGCATTTGAGGTAAGTGTTTGGTCTAACTTTGGCTTGAGGGAATAGGAGTAGAGTCTTAGATGCTAATTGCTATTTGTCGAGTACGGTGTATAGGCATGGTGACGAGTATCTATACACTGGTGTCGAGCATGACCGTGAGTCCTAAATTGCTAAATTATCGAATTCTTAATTGTTGTCTATGAGGATTTGGTTGGAAATCTTTAACATTGAGCCAGTAATTGTTGAGACTAAGTGTGGATTTAATTGCGTTAAGTAGAAATTGAATGAGCTTGGTTATAGCTAGATCTCCCTTGCCGGGATAGTTTATTGTATTTCATTGCTCCCTTGCCGGGATAGATATTATAACATCTTTCTCCCTTGCCGGGATTATGTTGTGTATTGTGTTGAAAGAAATGGGATCGCGTGGCACGCCGACCACGAGTTATTATGAAATGGGATCGTGTGGCACGCCGACCACGAGTTATTATGAAATGGGATCGTGTGGCAGGCCGACCACGAGTTATTATGAAATGGGAACGTGTGGCACGCCGACCACGTGATATTATTGTAATTGGAGCGTGTGGTACGCCTACCACGTGATGTAAGGAAATGGGATCGTGTTGCACGCCTGCAAATGAGAGGAAATTGAAATAAGTGAAAGTGGTATGTTTTCCTTTATTCTGTGTAGAGAATCAGATGTAGTTCTTCTGTTAATCCTGATACTCTGTTTTATCTGCTTCCCCATAAGTATGTTCCCCTCCAGCTTATGCTACTTTCCGCTATTATTTTGTTGTACTTGTATATATATATCTGCACAGGTTTATCTGGTGGTCTGGTCTAGCCTCGTCACTACTTCGCCGGGGTTAGGCTAGGCACTTACCAGCACATGGGGTCGGTTGTGCTGATGCTACACTCTGTGCATCTTTTTGCACAGATCACAGTACCGGAGCAGCAGCTTTTGGACAGCAGTAGGAGCATTTGGGAGCTGACTTCAGTCCAGAGATCCCGAGGTAGCCTTGCTGACGTCCGCATGGCCCGGAGTCTCTTCTATCCTTATTTCGTTTGTTGTCCTTGTACCGGAACAAACAGTATTGTATTTTATTCAGACTCTGTTTTTTAGTATTCTATAGACGTTCGTGAGTTAGTGACTCCAGTCTTGGGTAGAGGTTGTAATTGAATTTCCGCACTTGTTTCCGCTCATTTATATTTAAAACTTTCGCTTTTATGTTAAATGTCTTATTGCCGTAATATTGTCATGTTGCCTAAAAGGTTAAAAATTAGTTGGCTTGCCTAGCTCCTAATAGTAGGCGACATCACGACTCCCGACGGTGGGAAATCCGGGTCGTGACACCATGATTAATTATTTTTAACCAATCATCATGCATAATACATAAATAATATTATTAAAATATTTTGCTTTTTCATTGAATATAAATTTGATGTAAATCTTGAATTGAAAACAATTCATGGCACACGAGCATCTAATGAAAATAAACCAATTAATAAAAAAAATTGTTAAACTTTGATACATAGGAGACTTGGACGAACTTTGTTCTAGGAAATCTAATCTAACATCGATCAATTTTCTTTGAATATTTTATAAATGAATCAATTAGTCATACTGAAGTAAGAATAAGTAATTTAAAGAGCCAACCTCATTTGTATAATTAGAACCACTTTATTATCACGTAAAAGAAAAATATCCATATAAACTTGCCCATATTTTGTATCCTCTAAAATTAGATTTTATATTTTAAAAAATTATCGCTTAATTATTTTTTTATTATTTAATATTTTAAAAAATAACTCAATTTATTAGAATTATGTAGTAGCTCCTAATATTTAGATAAAAGATACTAACTTAATTTGTTTTAGCTTTATATGAACTAAATAAAATTAAGACTTTAAAGGATAGTAAGAATTTTCAACTTTTTAAAATGTTATAGATATTTTTAGAATGTAGTACTAAATTTTTCTTTTAGTGCTTGTCTTTATTTTAGCACGTTCCTGGTTATAAAAGAAGTATACTTAAGAACACCAATTCTTGGAAAGAAAATTATGACGTACTTTTCTAATTCAAGTAGGATCAACGTTGTAGAGTCGGGCATATATATAGTTTAATCGAAAAAGAATTTCATTATCAAGTAATTTACCATTAGATCCTTAAATTATACAAATATTTAAGGGTATAAAAGTCAATCAATGTTTTAGAAATATTTTAGTCGTTCAACATTTAGCATAAATCATTCGTATATATATATATATATATATATATATATATATATATATATATATATATATATATATATATATATATGCGCGCGCGCGTGTGTGACTGAATTGATTTTAAGAAAGTATAGGTCTTTTGAGACAACTATGATTTTAGGTCTACCTTGTCTCCTTTTAACACCTTCATTCACCATAATTTCAAACCTAGACTAATGTATCTGGAGATTGATGCAAAACATCTCAAGTCGAGTATTTAACAATGTATAAATTAAAATGATGAATTCAACAAACAAGCACTCAAAAATGACCACCAAAGGATGTGGTGCAGTGAATGGGACTGCTCTTCCCTTAACCAGAGGTCTCGGGTTCGAGCCCTGGGTATGGAAAATCCTTGGTAGGGAGCGCTTCCCCCCGAAAGGGGCCCTACGCGGCGCGAATCCGGATATAGTCGGGCTCCAATGCGGGTACCGGACACCGGGTGGGAAACAAAACAAAAAAAATGAGACGGTAAAAAAAGTTTCGATTCCTATGACGAGCTTGCACCAAGACCCAAGAACCAATAGATAAATGTATTTAAGTAAAACATAGAGAATTACCACAAAAAGTGATGAATTGTGATGGGAATAGCCTGTCTTATTCTGGTACGATAAAAGGGTCCTAGTTGCCTAAGTTAGTCTCTTCAGGGATCCCATGTGAATTTGGAGGAGAGGAAAGAGGTTTTAAAGTTTGTCATCTTCAAAAGTTGACCGTATTAAGAACCAGTTTAGTCCCAGTAAGCTGGATATGTCACAACTTTGGAGAGATTATTTGCTCGTGAAATCACAAAGAAAAGAGAAATAGGGGAACTGGAGAAGGCAGTAAGAAGAAGAAGAAGAAGAAGAAGACGAAGATGAAGCCCTTAATGAGGCAATTGCTGTCAGTCTCGTTGATATACAATTTTTGGTATCAATTACAATTTGAAGAATGAGGCAATTGCTGCAGATATGAATTAGCAAGTCAAGTTGCAATGACCTACATCAGCTTGTATCTCTTCTCCTGCACTCCTGTAACCCCCATTTGTATCTCTATGATTGTGTGAAGTGGCGTCTGGAAGTTAAGAAGGAAAATGGTAAAACAAAATGACAGTTCCATTTTTATACCAGATCAGGAAAGCAAATAGCATAGGTTTCTGCTTTAAGTTCGCTAAAATGAAGCATAAATGAACAAACTTTCCCCGATAGCAACAACATGCTTTAACCTTGTCTTCCAGCCACTAGAATAAAATCAGGAGACTAGTCCAGGTTCAAAGCCACTTTCCCTATTAAATGATGAGTTGATAAAACCTCAACTATCATTTAGCACCAACCGTATCTACAACCTTGAAAAGATAACACCCCTAACACATGTTTTTTAATGTTCAACATCTAACATGGATGCATATTTTTCATACGAGATGCCTTAATGAACTTCTTTCAGCATCTCAAATATATCATGTATATAAACAATACACTTCAAATGTGCCAATCAGCAGGAATGGATATGCATTCCTGCTCATGATATAACGATCTTCATCAAATTCTTCACACGCAAGTGCTGCCTCAGAAAGAAAGAAGTTACCAGTATTTCAAGTAATTACCTCAATGTGTGGGACTTCTTTCAAAGGCCTATCAGCAAAATAAGCATACAAAGCCCTCAATACTGCCTACAAGAGAATTTAGAAAGAAAATACTCTAAGTCAAGCACATGCTCTATTGGCATGGCAGCAAGCTAATCTTCATGTATCCCAGTATTAGCACATTTACCAACCTGGTGAGATACCACCACCACTGGTGCTCTCTGTCTTTCAAGCTCAATAATCACCGGCTCCAACCTGCGTGTTGAATGTTCATTAGAATGATCAGAAATTTGCAGATACCTAGACTTAATTTATTGAAGGAACAAATCATACATTATAAACACTTAATAACAAACCTTTGTATGACGTCAAGATAAGATTCACCTCTAGGGTATCTATACCTCAGCTTGTCCTTTTTGCGTGACCTGTATGCATAAACAAGTAACAAGCAATATTTGACAACTAACAAGTAATTGCGGTTTAAGATGAAAAAGAGAGTATTGTTCATTAATGCATCAGTACAAGAGAATGGTGCAGACCAGCTTCATTCTTCTGACAAGTACTATACACTATTTATAAAAGCATACAAAGAAGAAGAGTAAATCACAGGAAGTTAGAAGATAATGAAGCAGATGAGTGTGTTGATTCCACGGAGATGTTCTTACTCCATACATGAGTCTTTCAGATCAGTTGTTCCACAAATTACTCACAAACTAGGAAGGTGAGGTTCGTGTTAATTGCTTAATATTTGAATTTCTAGTCCTGAGACAGCATGGAAGACCTTAGCTTACTACATTTCGAAGCAGTTAATCCAGTTGCATTGCCTATACAGATAGATTCCGGCAAAATAAAAAACAAAGCAATGGGCCCAATCAATATCATATTGAACTCGTTAGGTACACACCAAGCTAACTCTATGGTCAATTCCCTGTCATAGCAATATCACCTTTTGGTAACTGGTGAGGCTTATTTCCCCTTTGGTATGTGTTAATAGTTTGCTAAATGTTTCTATAAACATTACATAAAATTACTTGGATAAAATCCTACTGTGTCACAGTCAGATGGATAAGTGTGCATCACGAAAGGTAAAAGAAGAGTTATAGCATACTCATATTCTTCAGGCATATTTTTCTTTATTTCTTCATATGTCATTCCGTCACATACGCCAGAATTTATTTCATCAAGGGCTCGCCATTGTATCTGAAAAAGGAGTTAGGAAAGAGGAAGAACCATACTTCACCAAAGTCAAGATTAACAAAAGAAAACAAACAGTTCAACAAGCAAACCTTGGGAAACCCAGCAATTGGACTAGCTGTCAGGATTGTTCTTTGCAATGTGCTGGTCCATATCTAAGCCAAAGAAAATATAGGGCATTTTATACAACATCTCTAGCATATATCTAACAAATTGCGCAGAATAAGCACTACCAGCTATCTTCAACTACTAATGCTTTATGCAGGGTCAGCACCACCTACTAAAAGTTTTAACAAACAATAACTAAAAATGCATTTTTCAAGGTTTATGGAGAAATGGAAAAAAAAAAGATTGAAACTTTTGAGCTTTTATGCTATTTTCTTCATGTACATTATGTTCTTCAGAAAAAACAAGCTTTTAATTCCTTGAAACCAAGAAATTTAAGATACTATAACATGGCACAATCCCAAAGATCAGCCACAAGACTGCAACCATACAAAAAGTCAAAAGAAGATAGCACCTGAATCTATTTTATTATTTCTTTGATTTCTTTTTTGAGAAGAAACCGAGGCCTCTTTTGCGCAAACAGGAGTATCAAGCTTCTACGAAATCACATTTTCCACAGAGGGATTCGTTATATCTTAAGATCCATATAGAAGTTTGGCATCTGCACCACTAATTAGGAGTAACGCAGTTAAGGATAATACTAATTATTTAAATTTTGGAAGCAACATAAAATGGTACTTCCCATATGTTCGAAATAGGTGGCAGCTAATGTTTTCATACACTTGCCTTCGTAATTTCAGCTACCCTTAATTCTGCTTCAAGTTTTGTGTAAGCAATGATAGAAGTATAAATACTGCTTTAGATTCTTTTAGTTCAAAACTACAGATGACATTTGCAACTACTGCTTTAGAATCTGGTGGAGGATCAACAAGATACCAATATATGAACAGGAAGCAGGGATGGTATTTTTCTGTTAAATCTTGTTATGCAATTCTGCTTCAACAGGATTATATTACAGAAAATCAATGGCCTTGGAAGATGATTTGAAAAGTGAAAGTTCCAACATAAGTCACATGTTTTGGATGGATTGCTAACCATGGTGCATGTTTAACTCACAACAAATCTACAAAGAAGAGGGTATTTGTTGCGCAACTGATGTTTTCTATGCAAAGATTCTCTAGAATCTATTAATCATTTGTTGTTGCATTGCAATCAGAATTAGCAAATATGGGCTATGTTTCTATGCCCTTTCAGAGCGAAATGGGTTATGCCAGGCACTCTGAAGCAATCTCTTAGCAGCAGTCAAGGGCAAGAAGATGGACAAGAAGAACATATTGCTGTTGTAAAACATATATAGATGTCTTCAACACTTGTACTTTTGGAACAGGGGGATATTGTGAAGGAACTAGGGAATCTATTGGACTTAATTGACACCTTAAGTCTAGAACAGGAATTGAATGTTCGTCCACCTCTGTATATACTCTGTACCTCCTCTGTATTAGAACATTAATAATATTACTTATCAAAAAGAATGTTTGCTACTTTATCTAACATGAGTAGGAAGTTACAAATATCAGAGAGGGCTGTGCTCATGCTTCCTCTAGAGAGCTAATTTCCCAGTTGAAAACATTGAGAAAAAGAAGAAAACAAAACATGCATGCTCACCTTGGGGGAAAAGGCCAAAGGTTCCTGCACCTGGCATAGTTTACTATCCATAGCAGGAAGTTTAACGATGGTGGGTTTGGGGAGAGGTATAGGTAGGCCGAAGAAATATTGGGGAGAGGTAATTAGGTAGGACATGGCGCATCTTCAGCTTACGAGGACATGACCCTTGATAGGAGGGTGTGGAGGGCGAGGATTAGGGTAGGCAATCGAGCCTCTTTCCTTTCATTATAGTAGTAGTAGTGTTATTCTAGTATTCCCATATTCTTAGAATTCTATTACTACCTGACGTTGCTTGTGTTTTGATTTTTCTACTATCTTGTTGTTGTTATTGCTTCCCTGACTTTTACAGTACTGTATTTCTTCTCTATATTGTTGTGATTTTGTATGCTTGCTTTGAGCCGAGGGTCTATCGGAAACAGCATCTTTACCTGCACAAGGTAAGGGTAAGGCTGCATACTCACTACCCTCCTCAGACCCCACTTGTGGGATTACACTGGATTTTTTCTTTTGTTGTTGTTGTAGTCACTCAGAAAAAGTTTTCATCAGCAATTAGAGGAAACTTTCTTCTTTAGCCAGAGAACAAAACAATACAGAACAGGTTTCAAAATGAAGAAATAGTTTTTCTGAATATGTTAACAGTAACACAGCAAAAGGTCAAAAAAAGCAGAAAGCTAGGCTCTCAAGGTTGTACCCATCTGATTCAGTGGCTTCTAATGCTTTTCCAATCCTAATGCTTTCTCCTAAATGTATGAGTCACTCCTAATGCTTTCTCAATTGCTTTAAGCCTATCTTTTTCCCAGCTCTCCCTCAACTTACCTGTAATACCTCATACAGAAGCTGTAGGTCAATCCCCATTTTTCAATTTTAATAAAAGCACAAGTTAAAGTCAAAAACATAAAGGAAAAGAAAAATATATACAATTGAATCATCAATAATGGAACTCACAGAAGCGGCCTTCTCATTTTTCAGTCGTTTTTCAACAAAATTGGCAAGCTTCTTCGCATAGAGCTCCCCAGCTTCACTGTCAGAGAAAATTTTCAATGTGTTATTCCTCGAAACATATAGCATCTTCAAGGTGTTCAGAGGATGAAAACCTTATGGCAGTGTCACCCCCAATTCTGCCTCTAACATTGTATAGACTCTCTCCATGCCTTGTTAGAAAAATTGGACGGGGTGTCAGATGTGTATTGACCTGCATATCATGTCAATCTGTTGGGCACTTCCAACAAAATTTAAGAGCAAATGAGAGAAGCAAATTAAACAAAAAAATGTCTAGATCAAGCCAATTTCCATCTTGCAATGACTGCTAGTGTGCGGCCAAATCTCTATCTTTCCTTCCTTACTTTTCTGGGATAAGTAGAACGCCCATGACGTATATGAAGTTCACTCTTAGGCAAAATGTGAAGCCCCACCTTTCCCCACAGGAATTTGCCAGATCTTAGTTATACATTCGAATGAAGAAAAGAACACCAGTAACCAGGACATGTTCTGTACAGCATGGAAATTTTCCATTTACCAGTCTGTACCAGTAGTGACATCAGACAGTAGCAAGAATACTGGCACTGCTGCCAAACTCTGAATTGTTAATCTCTCCTTTTATTGAAACCACAAGAACAGATCCTGAGTCTTGAAGACTAAACTAAGGCAGTAACCATCTGTGGATGCGTCTTATCGCCTTCTTTGCTTCTTTCTCATTTTTCTTTTTTCCTTTTGTCTATATTCCATGCAGAGGAAGGATACCAAAGAGGTTACAGGCGTTAAAAGAAATAAAAGCAATTCCTTCATGGCTAGCAACTTTACTCAACAGGATTCAGGAGATGCCTCAAATCACAGTAGTCTGTTGGAAGAGAAAAGAGACCACTTAGTAGGAGAGCAGTAACTTACCAAGAAGAAGACGATCCTCCCAGGAAGATACCCACTAATATTATTCACCTGCACAAATCAAACAGACTCTTTAAGGAGTGTGAAGTTGTATATATAATTTCTAGAGACTGATTTGGTAGGATTCTATTTGCTCCTTCAGAATGTGAATTGAGTTGCACAGAAACTTATAGCCCGATTGGCCAAGCTGCAAAATTCAGCTTATTTTGAGAAGTGCTTTTTTTTCAAAAGTGCTTTTCTCAAAAGTACTTTTGGTGAGAAGCAGTTTGTGTTTGGCTAATTAGTTTGAAAAGCACTTCTGAGCAGCAATTAGTGTTTGACCAAACTTTAAAAAACTGCTTCTAAGTGTATTTTTCTCAAAAGTGCTTAAAAAGTGCTTTTGGAGAGAAGCTACTTTTTTCTGCTTCTCCAAAACTGCTTCTGCTTCTCCTCAAAAGCACTTTTTTTCCTTCCAAAAGCTTGGCCAAACACCTCAATTTTTGGCCAAAAGTGCTTTTTTTTTAAAAAGCACTTTTGGCCAAAAAGAAGCTTGGCCAAACAGGCTATTAGTCTATAATTGCAGGAAGTCTAGCTGCAATCGAATTAAAAGAAAGTAGAATTTTATACAAGCGCATGCATGTCCCTGGCATTATAGTAAAGCAGAGTAACTCAGATAAAACTAGAAGAATCTTGACAGAGGCTTACAAACTCTTATTTTTCTGTATTTTTGTCTTCTGATTTTGTAACTATTGCATCTACTTGATGCCTTTCTAATGAAATACCTTACTTCATCAAAAAAAAAAAAAAGAATCTTGACAGAGGCACAAACTTCCATCAATTTTGGAAAGTAAGTCATTTACTTATATAAGCTTAACTCCATACTCTACTGGAAATGCTACTGACTATGAACTCAAAACAAGGCTAGCCAAAAAGATGGACAAATTTGCAAACTGCTGCACAGGCATATTAAGAAAGAATGAGAAAGTCATATAGCCAGTTCTGAATTGCTCCGACCTCTCTTTTCTCTTTAATTAACTGAATAATCCACTGTCAATATCTTTTGAATTTCTTACTGAAGCCAATCTAAACATCGTCTGCCCCACAGATTGCACCTTTTCTCCAACTCCTAAAATTCGACTATGAAAATGAAATTGGCATTCAAAATTCTCTATCAGCCTGTGAAAGCATCTAGAATAACTTTAGATTTTAGACAGTCCTTCTGGACCGTCAAAAGATATATAGCTATCACAGAAGTTAAATGCGATGAACACCTGAAGAAGCCAGGGGACTTCATATTCCTTCACAAGATATAACATATAGAAAATCAAATTGCTAATCACAAACTTTGCCAGATAGGGTGAAAGAAGTTAAAACCCCTAGTTAAAAGAATCAAACCTAAGACCTAAAACCATTCAGAGGCACAGTCTACCACTTGAGCCAGCCTCACAGGTGGCCTGCTGTCACTGGAATTACTCAAAATCATCATGAAGAAATCAAGACAAATTTGTTTGACTAAAGTCCAGCTTGGAATTAATTCCTTGGATGGAAAATGCAGTGTTTGCTACCAATGCTTGCATCCAGGGGCGGATTTAGGGGGGCAGAAGGGGGTTCACCCGAACCCCCTTTGCCGAAAAATTACACTGTATATATAAGGCAAAATCTGTTTTTTACCTCTATATATTAAGTTTTGAACCTCCTTAACACAATCCAAAAGTATAGTTTAGTGGTCAAGGGGTTTCAAAACATTCATAAGGTCATAGGTTCAATTCCCACTAGCTACAAAAAAAAAATTTTGAACCCCCTTCGTGGAGATCCTGCCTCCGCCACTGCTTGCATCACAAACTTTTTGAAGTGTCCTCCAATAAACAATGCATGAAATGTGTAAGTGTGAACTTCATAAACAAATAACTACGGTTACTTACTTGTATTTGTCCTCCATTACCACTGACCATATCAATCATTTTGATGTAAGAACCTTCCTCTACTGGCTCATAAACCTTAAAAAAATGATAACCATTACATAACATGATGTTAAGCATTCATAGCTGAATATAAAAATAACAACCATGATAAGGAATCACCTTTTCATAATTATCAAGGCGATTTTTGAAGTCTCTGTATCCAGCTTCAAAATCTGGCCTGTACAACAATGCCAACAATGTAAGTTTTCTAACTAATATGAGAAACACCAAAAGATACAGCAAGTTATCATACTCTTCAGCGTAGTCTGGGCTTTGTTGAACTTTCAGACGTATGTTTCTTTCAATTATTTTACGATCATTACAGATTGTTTCCAAGAAAATAATCTGCAAGTAAAGCATTACAGACATCAAGAAAGAGTACTAAGAGCAGATAAACTCAAGCTTCTGCATATGGATCCATCAAATCCACCAACAAGTATCACCATACGAAGTACATTTAATAAAAGGAATCTATTAAAAGAAAGTATGGAGATGAATTAAAGCGCTGAGATACATAAGCACTCCAGCCAACAAGTCGAGGTGACCTCACGATGCTGCAATTTTTGAAGTAATAAGAAACTAAAAACATAGCCTTGATGATCCATAGGTAATAGTCCTTTGTGAATTTTAATACTCTTTCGACAGACAAAGAATTGATAGTTTCAACCTAGAATTCAGAAACATGCAACTGCCCAAAGAGAAATAAGGGCATGTTGACTTCATCACTTTGAGGACTTCTATGTTATCTCCACCTCCCCCCTCCCACCCATGGAAACAAGATAAGGTATAGTATTAGCTGACAAATACTATTTGCTAGTAATCCAGTACTTGCACTTCCATCGGCATGAATTAAACACATCTTACAGTTCTTTCTTTTTTTTTAAGTTGATAACCAAGAAATCACAGAGGGTTGTGGCGCACGGTAAGAAACTTGGTGGATAATGGGTCCTCCCCTCTACACTTAAATACCAGGCTTTCGTAGCCTGCACTGGGAATCGAACCCATGACGTGCGCCTGACCCATGCATCACATGTTGCATTCTTACCACTAGACCGAAGCTTGAGAAACACATCTTACAGTTCTATTAAAGGAAACTAAGAGCAGTAATACTACATGTCCATTAATAAGACTTCACCTTGCATTTTCCCTCAGCCATTTTCATAAGCATATTCCTTCTTCGCCTCGAGCTATTTGTGGCGTCGAAAATTCCTACCTGCATTCAGTAATGGATATTGTTATTGGAAACTTAGAAACAGGTACTGTTCATTAAAAATAACAGAAGACTTACCTGACCACCCTCTTGCATCCAAGCGATCATATCTTCCATTGCAAGGGCTGCTACCTAGTAGCATGTGATGTATTAAAACTATGTGAAAAGAAGAAAGTTAATCCGACGAATAAATTAAGTGCAATGTAACTATATGAGAGATTAATGATACACTAGAACTCAAAATTTTCTGCACATTAGCCCTAGAGACGATGTAACAATGAACTCTTACCATGACTACAACAACAAGAAGATTAGAAATTTCCTCAAATATTAACAGACAGATTGTAAATATATGGACCTATGGCCATCCTATCTAAGCCACAAATTCTAGAAAGTAGCTTCTACAGCAAGATATGAAAGCAATTTGTCCCTATCTACAACTCTTATAAAGTAGATACAACAGAAGTAAAATGTTCTCCTAAAAATGAATGGTCCAATGACCAATTAATGGGTGCTGGATTGGCAATGGAGAATATTGATGCAAATTGAAAATTTCCCATGCATGGTATATGAAAAATCCCTATCCCTATGTTCTATTCTGTGGGACGCCAGGAGGGGCTACTAAGATGTTGGGGCAGGGCAATCAAGAACCTGTCCATAATTGGATAGAGACTATAGATTGATTACATGAGGAATGGGGCACTGTCAGGGAATTTTTTTCATAGCACTGTGCGGAATCGGAGATAGGACTTCAAAAGTTTATACGTAATTTGTCATAACTTATCTGGGGTTTTTGATTCAAGTTAGCTAGTGCACACCCTTACCACTCCAAACCAGACCCTCTGACTCTTTCTTCATTCCACGTTTCTCAAAACAGATCACACCAGAGGACACCCCTCCACTCTCTTTCGTTGATCTCTCCTGTCTCTCAAGACACATAAGAACATGTCTGACACTCCTTATGGTTCTTTTGGGACACAGAACAAATAACAGAGAGAACATAGGAGAACCTTAATTTCGCAACAGAACACAAAACAAGAAAGGGGAGAAAGCCATCGTTATTGCTACTAGTTATGACTGAATCTCTCGGACTTCACTTTTTCTCTCTATCTTCCCCCATCCCTCTCTTTCCCAATCTCAAACCGATATTTAACCCCAGTTTTAAATCATGCTGAACAACAGACAAGGAAAGGGCAGATGGTGACCTCCTCTGACCACATTAGGGGGCCTCTACATCTCCATTTCAACAGCTCTATCTATCATGTTTGACATGCAATCTTCCTTGTCAACTTCCAATTAAACATCCCTAAATCCACCTGTTTGCATATTAGCAAAATACACAAGCACAGAGCTGAATGTACTGCCCTTTTAATGCTCAGCCTCTCATCTTCCTGGTCTTGCCTCTTTCCTCTAAATCTCCCATTGCTTCAAGTGGTGTCATCCGACACTACTTCACTGAAAAATACATTTAAATGTATATGTGTACATAATACACACATACACACACGATAGACTAACACTGTTTGAAAAATAATGTAAAGTAAACATCAGTTCAGGATAGAAGTAAAGCCTTATTGAAACCCACCACCTCAAACCCAAACATGGTACTAGCAGAGTTCTAACAATAGGTAGGTGTCAAAATCCTATGTATGCCATTGCCAATTTGATAAATGAGGAAACGACAGAGAATAGAGGCCAAAATGGGGTCGATACAGGGATAGCATTTGGTATGCCAGCCCGATCACTGCCTCATTGCCACTCCTAATTAAGATGATTTCAGGCTTCTAGCAAACAGACAATAAACACACCTATTCTTTTTCTTTGTGCTGACAGACATTACCTCATTACGAGCCTCCAAGCCTTCTGGATTGTCACCTCGGAAGAAATCAGCAGTCTGCATCAACAAGATACACAAGAAAAAGAAGTTTTACAGTTTCTATTTCAATTAATATGAACTTAAAGCTCCACGAGGGAAAAGATCCAATAAGTCATCCCCAAGACATATGTAGTTGCTTCATCACTATGTGTAAAAAGGTAGAAAGTAATAGCACCAAAAAGAAGAAAATGTCAAGGATGACAACAACTGGTAAAATTCATTCAAGAGTTGAGTTTTCAACGGTAGCTACAAGTGAATCATCTATCAGTCTGACAAACAACAAAATCAAGAACAGAAACAGTTTTGACAAACAACAAATGACAAATTCCTCTAAAAAGGAAGATTGTTAAATTGTTTCATTTCCAGAAATTGTCATGACAAAAAAAATAATTGGGACGTCTAGATGAAAACTGGTTCTATCCACAAGGCCCACCTGTACGAGCATGTTTCAGTTGTCTTACATTTAGAATTAGAGTTTTCTCACTTCTATAAGCATTTGTCAATTTTAAGATATTTTATTATTATTCTGGAAATGAGGCATATAGGTAACTTTGTGTTCTCCAAGAATCATGGAGGAAGTTGTTTAATGTTCTCTAACAGGCCCCTCATCCACCTTGAATCACCGTAGTTCACTTACCCTTATAATCTAACTCTTCATATAAATTGTAGCAACTAGAGTGCTCATGGAAGCCTCTAAGTACAAATGCTCTCCAAGTACTATTTCGCAAGAGCTGCATAAAGGCCAGAAATTACATTTAGGGTATTAACCAAATATTAGTAAGCATTTAGGATATCAACCAAATGTTGGTAAGGCCCAGCAGGAGTTGCACAAACTTACTAACGATGCCTTTTTCAAGTTCGGGCTTCTCTCATAATTTTTACATGGTAGTACAGGTCCGAACAGTTGATAATTTCTGAGTACAACACATTCATTTCATCTCCCAAGAATTTTCCTTCCTCAGAAGAAATTGTTCCTAGGAGTTTTGGATTAGATTCCAACACCTTCCTCCATGGTTCATCTTAGTCTCTGCTGTTATGTCGTAATAATGCCAAGCAGTCCCAAAATCTTCTCTGGGGCTCTTCCCTATGGTACCATGAAAGCTCAATACTTTTTTATGTTCTTTCCACCACATAACAAACCCTAGAATACTATTTTCCTGCTGACAATTAGGCATGACATCCTTCAAATTTGTTCTATATCAGCACACTACTAACAAATGTAAGGAATATAAGTGGCCACTTTATCTAATCTCGGTGGCTTTAAAATATAAGCCCAGTAGTGAAATTAGAAAACAGTGGAACAGAAGCAGCACGCCCAGCATCTGGACTGTAAGGCATCCTTGAGGTTGAATTCTTTAATATCTTATTTGGGGAAATGATTTTTCAACTCTATAGATCAGAGTAAAGTAAATCGGCATGCAGAACCTACTACCAGGAATAATTTAGAATTTCTGCATTTTGTGCATGGATGTCTGCACATGTTGTATATTTTCTACAAAAAGGATGTCCAAGGACTACTACATTTTGTCTCTACTCTCTTCAGAACATAAAGCTTTTAGATCTCTTGATACAATTGCTAATTGTAGTACCAGTTCTTTTCCCCTTTTTCTTTTTCTTTTTTTTTTTTGGGGGGGGGGGGGGAGGGTTATATGTGACGGAGTACGGCTAGGTTCTTTTTGACTTGGAGTCAATTTGAAAAACAGTTCAGT
>NW_017672683.1:96071-176311 GCF_001879085.1 Nicotiana attenuata
TTGGTGTGGGGGGGGGTTATATATGAGACGGCAGTTCTTTTTGACTGGAGCAATTTAGAAAAACAGTTCAGTTCAGGCAATTAAACTACCTGGTTACTTCCGTGCTTGAGTCGGCGGTACTGTCACAGAAAAAGAGTAATTAGTTTCCTTACGTTTGCAAATTTAGGAAGACATTGAAGAACAACTGCTATAATTTACCTTCCCAACATTGAAGTGCTTGGTATCATGACCTAACCATCGAAGATACCTAGTTAGCTTAGCAGCAGTAAAAGTTTTTCCACGAGCTGGCAAGCCAACCTGCAGGCAGCATATGCAAATCCTAAGATCATTTGTTGCATAAGATACTACTCCAAGAATAAGGAAAGCCAATTCAAAGCTAATTAGTGCTTATCAGTTCTTCATCAGAAAATGAAAATACCAGAACGATTGCTAGATGCCTGTCTTCCTTTGGCCCAAGCAACTGATCTGCTACAGCTCCAGCCGCAACGGCTCCTGCAGCAGCTGGCATCATATTCTAAGAAATTAAAAAGAAAGATATATCAGATGTGTAAACCACACCACAGCAGAGATTTTATTACAGTATTCATCACATGGACACATTAGATTTCTACACACCTTGGCATCTGAATCAGGCTTGAGATCAAGAGTAAAACTGGTTATACTGGGTGATTTGACTAGTCTAGGAGATCCCACACCTCTATCTACAAGGAGTCCTCTGTAACTATCTTGTTTTTGCAAAGATGAGATCGTTCCCACGGACTTGGATTCAGCCATGGCAGACCCTGAGGGCATTCTACTTAGATCTGGGACAATCACTTCTATCTCCTGAATGATAAAAAGACGCACAATGTGAATCAAGTGCAGCTCCTAATATACGAGGTACAATTTTAAAGCAAATGGTGATACACTTGGAACGATAAGAGCATAAGGTTGGTAAAGTAAGTAGGGAGAACATTAATAACATAATATGCATGTCACCAGCAAATGTGATACTTGTCATACATAACATGGGATATAATTTTAAATAGAGTCTACGATTGGTCATATGATCAGCACTATAGATGATTAAACAAGAATTTTAGTTGCGGATGAAAAAGATTAAGTGCCAGAGTTGAATAGCTTTATCATTTTACTGAGTATGATAATGATCACTATCATGTACAAAAGATATGCTAATGTTGAATTCGCTGAAATTATGGGAATGCATTACAGTTAAACACTTAATCAAGAAAATAAAGGAAGAATTAGCAAAACTCTGAATCTCAGTGCACTTTGGGGGTTATCATGTACAAAAGATATGCTAATGTTGAATTAGCTGAAATTATGGGAATGCATTACAGTTAAACACTTAATCAAGAAAATAAAGGAAGAATTAGCAAAACTCTGAATCTCAGTGCACTTTGGGGGTTTATTCTGTTTCATAAGAATGGAACAAAAACAGAAACAAAAGGCACCAAGAGAACCTTTATTGTAGCAGGACGATCATTTGAAGTGTGACCATCCTTTGAGGAAGGCCTAGGAATGGTAGTGCCATCTGTCCCAGAAAATACCCCTGTACGTTTTAGTGACCTGGGAGTTTCTGTCAAGTTAGCTGCGTAAACCATTGCAGATGTTGTTGGAGCAGGGACAACATAATGTTCAAGATCAAGCTCTAGACTTGCTGAAGAGCCACTCTGTCGAGAAAAATTGTTTAAAATGTAATTAATAGTATTAAGGCATATATGACAAACATATCCAACTACCAGTATTTATCGAAGACGGGCCCTAGTACACAATATTCATCCACAAACATCGGCAGAAGCTAAAAAAATGATCAATTTGACGAATAGACAAAAGCAGAACAATGAGGAGCACGGATTAAAAACACAAAGAACAAAAGTTTCCTCAAAATTACACATATACTAACAAACATGCATAGACTAAGCATCTATATTCAAATTTAAACCTATTGCATATCAAAATCTGCAACCCCATAATGCTCCTAACGAAAAGGAAGTTTTCCGCCTTTAGTTGTACGACATTTATTGATCCAATAACATGTACGTAGAACAGTATTGCATTTGCTCCAAATGAAAATGCACAAGGCACCTGGCTCCAAAAATGTTAGACAAACACTAATTGACACGGAGAAACCACCAACAAGATAGTAAGGACAGGCTTCTAGCATGAAGGTTTATAAAGCAGCACTTATGATTAGCAGTCAAACCGACAATGGCAACATCTTACCTCTGTGCCCATCGCTGGTGTTGAGTTTATGCTAACATCCGGTATTCCTCGAACAGTGGAAGGCTTGCGATTTTCCTGAAAGGCTCTCCAACTAGCCGCAAGGTCAAATGGTGAAACTCTATCTGCTTTAACAAACACTCTATATTCAATAATCTCTTCGTTGTCCAGCTTAAACGAAGCTGAATGGCCGTCCCCTTGTAATGTTCCAGCAATTAGTACACGGTTTTGACCTTCTTCCACTATATAAGGCTCATGGTTGTATTTTGGCTTCAACAGGAACTTAAAGTCCAACGTCTCTTCATAAAGAAAAGTCAATTGATCAACAACTCCTCAATCTCAAGCTAGTTGAGGTCGGCTATATTAATCCTCCTATATCAATAGGATTTAAGTTATATGCACCGAAAGTGTAACGATTCTTTAAACTATCAGGTTAACTTACCTATAGTAGCAGGTGCCTTACTTTCAATATTACAAATCTCACCTTTTATGGAGTCTTACCGGTAGATATCTTTTGATTGACTTAATAGTGAAAAGAAAATTTACGCCATCAGTGCAAAGTATTTAACAAGTTAAATGCACTGACACTGTGTAAAGATTCTTCTACACTATTAGGTCACCTTACTTGTTGTAGTAGGTAACTTGACTTACTCTCACTATTAGAATCTCATTTTTTTTTTTACGATTACCTATAGATATCTATCTTTCGATTGACCCGATAGTGTAAAAGTTTCTTTACACCGTCAGTGCATAGTACTTAGGAGGGGAAAAGGGCAATTCTATGAAATCAAAGAGTTGAAGAAAATAACAAAAAGGAGCAAACCGTGATTAGGAGGAACGACGAAACTGAGTTCCCACATAGAGGTGGATTCACGTTCCATAGGAAGCTGAAGATGAAAAATGAAATTCGCATTAGAATTAGTAAATACTAGTAGTTCAGATTGGGGGAGTAAAAAATCAGAGCTGCTTAATTAAATGTACAGCTTTAGAAGAATCCCAGGAACCAATGAGGGGGACAGAGCCATAGACATGAGGAATGAGTTCGCCTTTGAGTTTGTAATTTTCCATTTTGAGAGAGACGTAGAGTTGTCCTCCTCCATGGTCCTCGCTGCCATGTGAACTACAGTCTGGGTTCTTTGATGAACCTGTGCCCATTTTGCTCAAGCTAAAAAAAACTTCGTAAAAAATGTTGCTTCTGTATGTTATGTCAAAATGATATATTATTATAATTATAATAATAAAAATAATGGTGAGTTGTGGATAGGTTAAGAGAGACGGAGATTGCAAGATGTGGAAACTTAGGGGAAGAAACAAAAAAATGGTTGGTTGACTTTTTTCCTGTTTCGATAAGAATGGAGTGGGGCGGAAAAAAAGTGATGTTACTCAGATAATAAATTAGAATTGTAGATTGAAAACTATCAAGGGTTTCATCCAATTTGGGTAATATTATATTTTATGTTAATAGATTGGAGTTGCAGCCTGCAGGTTAACAATTGCAACTCCAATCTGGATTAATGCAGCTTCAAATCTATGCAGGTTTTCTCCTCCTCTTGTTGCTTTCCTCTTTATTCACATATATATATATATATATATATATATATATATATATATATATATGCCTCCCCACAAGAATAACTTAAGAGAATGACGGGGTTAATTTTATTGGTGGTCATTCAATTATGTGTTTTTTTCACAAAAGTCACTATTCTATTTTTTATCGCTTAAAAGTCACTCAACTTCATCTTTTTCACTTAAAAGTCATTCTAGCTCAAAACTATGAAATATTCTACAAAAAATTGACATGGCATTAAATATAATTAAAAAATCTAAAATAATGCCACGTCAGCATAAATGACCATACTCATTTTAGTCTCATTTCCCCCTCAACTCCGCTTGACCCTAACCCAAATAGGTTAAGTTAAAAAATCACATAGTAAAATACACTATGTGATTACTCTTTAAATTAGGTCTTTTAATCTAATAATTAGGTTTTTTGAATTTCTTTTCGGGTCTTGGTCGTACCAATGAAATATTATACCGTGTCTTTCTTTTTGTCCAGACTATTAATGCTATAAGTTGCATGTGATTGCAGTGTATATTAACAACTTTCCTTATACACTTTAGTTGTGGGTGTTGCTAACTGAACAATATTTTTATTTATTAATATTGCTTAATAAGCAATATTTTGATATTACCGTACTTTAACTTCAAGAAAAATTATAAAATGATCTAAAGGATGCAAAAAACTAGTTCTATTCATATTTTATGGACTTTTAGGGCATTAATGGCTGTTAAAGTTATTTTGTAAAGATTTTTTTAGCATAAAATGATTTTTCTTGGCTTCTCCTTTTGATGGTCTAATATTAATAACTCATTTGGGTATAGGTCAAATCGGGTCCAAGGGAAATAAGCCAAACTGGGTATGGTCATTTAAGCCGATGTGACATTATTGTTAGATTTTTTAAATAAATTTAATGCCAAGTCAGATTTTTTGTAGAATATTTCATGGGTTGAGCTAGAATGACTTTTAAGTGAGAAAGATGAAGTTGAATGACTTTTAAGTGATAAAAAATAGAATAATGACTTTTGTGAAATAAACACATAGTTGGATAACCACCAGTGAAATTAACCCAAGAATGACGGTATTCCGAGTCTAAGGGCCAAAAAAGTATCATTTTTTGCCTTAATTTACCATCAGTTTCTTAATTGCTTAAATAAAATTTATATATATAACTCAAAGGTACATAAAAGTCATATTTCAATCGGAGCAAGTTATTAAAAATTAAGTTGGAAGATTAATGTAGTATCCACAATTTCTGTCAATTGTTTTGTTCTAGGGCTTTTGTCTAATACTAAAAGCACAGTAATTGATGAGTAGGTTAAGCATAATTATCATTTCGAATTCCACCGCATAAAATGGAATGTATGAGCATTATTTTTAAGGAAAAATGCTTAGTCAATTTTCTATTTCTAAATTTCGTGTTTTTTTTGTCATCCGCCAATAAACGTATTTTTCCCTCTGGACCAACGCCGATTGAGAAATTTTACTATCTTTTTCTTTCGAGAAATTATAGAAAATCGGTATCTCTTTTCTTTCCTACATATAATGTAGACGTAAATTAATTATATCTGCAATCTAATCTTAAAGCAAAAATAATGCAAGAGATTGGGTGGCCGGTTTCTACAAATATATTTATGCACTATCTCCTCTCCAAGGTGAGCTACTTGCTCTAAAAGATGCCTCCATTTAGATTGCGAGTTTGTTTACCGTAAAACGGTATGATTAAATTTGTAACGTGGTTTATAGACACAGTGAGTTAATTTGATCCAAAACATATGAAATAAGTAAGAATAAAGTCTAGATTATAAAAGAAATACAAGTCTGGTCGTATGATGAGCCTCTTCGGAGGCAATACTATTTACTCCTAAAATGGTACAATTGAATTTATACGTGATTTATAGACAAATGAATCGATTTGATCCCCAAAAATGATAAATAAATTAAATAAGAATGTAAGACTTAGCATTGAAATAGAGATCAGACAGTTAAAATCCTATTTCCGGGATCAGAGCTTCCGGAGGCAGAAGATACAATATTAATAAGCAAGAAGACAAAATATTATTAAGCTTTGAACAGTGTACAACACAAGTTTGTCAGATATTTGTCTCCTTTACAATAGTTGTTCATCTCACTATTTTTAGTTGCACCTAGAGAACAAGGTGATATGATCAAGCCCCTCTTAAATGATAATTATGAGGGTTATTGAAGAGTGTGTAACGGTAGGAAATGAATATCATATTCTCTGTAACAGATTATGTACTTAGGGGTCGTAGTAGGTAACCATCGGAAAGCAGGAGGACTATCTGCATAGGGTAAAATATGTTCATATTAAGTGCTCGCATGATAAAGCGACACATGGATCTGAAGGTAGAAGGCAATCAGGTTCGAAGGCAACAATCTTGTTTGTCCCCGAGGGAAATAATGTTCATAAAGGCGAAATAGATGCATGTCACCCAGTTGCATTTCCGATGCTTTCCGATGCTTTCCGATGAGCATTTAAATGATAATTATGAGGGTTATTGAAGACGGTTATCATTCCCCCACGAAAAATCTTAGGGGAATAAAGGTTCATCAGCCGAGCCAACGAAAGCTCTTCCCCCGTCTCGTGGCATAGCCGCCGAAGGCATGCTACCGTTTGCCACACAAAAGGGCTCACCTGTGCCAAGTAGACCTGGTAGCGGTAGCAAAACTCCTAGATAACGGAGTCAAGCCCCTCGCTCAATGAGAATGGGCCCAAAGTAAAAGGATACGTATAAACATACGTAAAACCCTTCTTCTAGAAGGTTACCCGCTCCGCCAGATCAGGAGTGATGATGTTTAAATCTTGACAACCACAATCTTTCATCATAGCGCCTAGAAGGACGGATGGAAGAAGGATACATGCCAACAACCCATGTTCGGGGGTTAGCAGAAGGGTACTTCTCTTCGAAGTCCTTAGCTGTAATATGCTTTTTGGGAATGATGGTGCTCACCGTGGGAGGAGCAGCATCAGCAGCAGTTTCTTTGTTCTTCGAAGCACTGGAATTTCTGGAAGAGGAGGCCATGTTATCAAAAGAGAATAAGTGGTTTTTCTCTGAAGAAGGAGATTAGAGGAAGTGGAAAACAAGTGTGAGTTGAGTAAAAAGAGTTTCAAAAAGAGTTTGGAAATTTATGAAGTGTAAAAGGAAAAGGTTGATGCGTATAAGTAAAAGAATAGGCGGCTAAAATGTGACCATAATTGCCTCGATAACCGGCAAAAGTGTTGTTGAATCATGGGATGACGCGTGTTAGGTGCATTTAATGCGGAGAGGCGTGCGTCTAATCAACCGTCAGAAACTTTTTAGAGGAGGTCAAACAATTTCCCGCCAAGAAAGGTATCTTCACCAGTTTCCCGGTGACACAAGGATTTTTCGTGGGGGAATGATAAACTTCAGCAAACATGGCCACCATGCTTTGCGCACCAGCATTGATGATGACAACAACCGTGGGTGGATGGAGCTGTTCATTGTAATTTCCACCAGGGACATCATCCCGGCCACAACCCCCCCTTTCCTAAATCTTGGAATCGTACACGTAAGTTCGATATCTACCATTTTCAACGGTTAAGAATTGTTCATTCTTTTTTACTCTTCTCTTTTTGTTATCTCAGCAACTCAGTGGACACCTCCAAGGGTCGAAAGCTTGGACCAGTGGCTCTGAACGATTTTGGATATTACCACACCCGAGGCTCGCTGATGGAAAGAACTGGCCCTCAAATATGGGTGGAAGGCCAAAAATCATGGTAAGATGATTCCCGAACTAACCTTGTCTTTATTTTCCCTAATAGAAGTTTGGGCTAACTGCTTTTTCTGCCAAATTCAGGTTTATCGCAGGGCTCTGTTTTCGTCCCCGAGCAGGACGTTTTGGTCAATCCCTCAGATGCAGCGAGGTTGTTGCAGGAGGCTTTTGCCCGAACGGGTGTCGTCGGACCTGCTTCCGATGCAAATGCTTCCTCTAGGAGTCCTCGGCTAAAGAACAAGCAAACAAAAAGGCGACGCTCCCCTTCGGCTGAGGGCAAAAATAAGAAGGCGAAGAGCGCCTCGACCGAGCCTGCGTAGATATTGTGGTGATTGATGACGATGGAGAAGCCAGTGATGATAGGGCTTCTCTACATAGAAGACGATGACCTTCATCAGCTCAATAGAATGCTCAATCTGTTGAGCTAGTTACGCCAACCAAGGACGACGTCCCGACGCTCTGGGGGAATTTGATATGGTGAAAGATGTTAGCTTTCGCTTCCGAATCTCAGTCACTGTTCCTGGTACCATAAGGCTGGGTACCAGATCTCCCCCATCTTCGGTTGATGAGCAACCAACAACTAGCACTACTTTTGTCGCAGTTGCTTCTCAACCTACAACGCCATCAGCTTCATCTCCTTCTTCGCCAACTTTGCCTTTGATCGCCGCAAGCAACTACTACATCATCTCTACCGGCATCGTCCGAGAGGAGGATGTCCCTCTTCCCCAATCCCCAAGACATGGGAACTTAGGGCATAATTATTCTGCCCCCTCCGAAGATCCTCAGAAGAGGAGGAGTGTTTCCCTCTCGATTTCTACCGGATGCCATTTGCTATCCTGGCTGGTGGAACTTGCTAATTATCTGAAGCCTCTGGCTTCAGAAAAGGATAGGAATAAAATACAATATCTCTCGAGAGAGTGTTTGTTGAACAATGCCATGCACAACGCAACAACAGTAAAATCTTTGTTCCTCTATTATTTATTCTATCTTTGTTATGGCGAGGCTTTTAGTTTGTACTTCCGTTTTGCAGGCTAACTTCCTTGCTTCCGAGGGACTTCAAGAGGTTGATCTTTGACAAGGAAAAACTCACTTCCGAGCGGGATTAATTTTTTAGGCGAACGGGATCAAGTTATTGCTCGCCTCCCGGTACTGGAAGCACAAGCTGCTGGGGCTGCTGAGTTGGAGGCTCGGGTGCAGGAAAGCGAGCAAGAGGTAGTGACCCTCGGCCAAAAGGCCGCCCTATTAAGGGTACAATTTGAAGAGGCTAAGGCAAAATGGGTCGAGGTCCAGAATGCCGTTCTTGCTGCATCTGATCGCGAAGCTGCTTCTACTGAAAGATTGAATAATTTGGAGGCAGCCTTGAACTCCAAAGCTGAAGAAGTTGCTGCTGTCGAGGAGAAGTATGCCCGACTGGAGGAGAGGCATAAGAGAGTCATGGAGAATAATAAAGTTTTTAACTCCTTGTCCATGACCTTGATGTCAGCCTTGAGGCCATCAAATCTGAGTGGGATAACCTTTCGACCAAGGTAGACCGTCTTAAAGAAGAACTTCAACGCCGAGCGGCTTCCCTCATCGTTGAAAAAATATATTCTATGTACAACATGAGGAGAAAAACCTTGGAAGAGGCCAAAGCGAGCGTCATTGACTTTGTGCTGAAATCGCTAAGGCCCGTGAACTAGAGTCAACCCGAAGGGGTCTCCCGGTCCAACCTGATGCTACCGACTCTTCTAGTTCTGGTTGTTCTCGGGAACTGAAGAAGAACCGAAAGGGGATGATGCTGAGGCCAAGACATTGAGCGAGCGACAGACCCACCTATTTCTCCTAGGGTGCAAATTTTTCCCCTCCTCGGGATTCCGGGGATGCAGTAGCTTATCTTTTTGCTTTCTTTTCACTATTGTTTTGTATTTGTGCTGCTTGGCACCTTTGCTGTACATAAAAGTATTTTTTTGTTTAAGTATTGCGTAATTGTTTGCGTACTTTTTGTTTAAGTATTGTGCAAGTTTTTCTCTTTGCGTGTCGAATTATGCAAGGCTTCGAGTGTATTTTTCATCGATAGCATTTGAATTCCGGGCATAAGTTCTTCCGAAATAAAACCTTTACCATGAAGGTTTCATAAGAGAAGGCCCTCTTATGTTTATGGTGCTCTTAACGAAGACGTCTTCTGTTCATTACGGACTAGCATTTGAAGTACTTGTTTAACTTTCAAAGGAAAGAACTAATTAATCTATAGGACATGAAACAAGATAAAGATAAAAGGACTTTACTTTATTCCTTCCATTTTCAAAAGTACATAAGCATTGGCTGTACTAAAAAGAAATTGCCATTACTTGTGGCTAACTTATACAAGTTGTTCCTACGGGGTTGGCCGCGCAGTCCCCGGTCCTGATGATACAACTTTGTTTCCGAATTTTGTAGTCCCGGCCGATGTGGCAGTCATTGTTGTTGTATTCTCATATCATCCCCCCCCCCCCCCCAGTGTTCGAATGCGAATTTGAAAACTAAAAGTCTTGCTCCTTTGAAGATTTCACTAGTGAATGGTTAGATAATCTTTTAGTTCGATAGCAAACTTCACTTCCCCTCAGGAACTTTTGCTATTAAGCCCAAGATTATCTAACAATCCCCTAGTGGCATGCACTCGTGAACGGTTGGGTAACCTTTGGCCCGATAGCAAACTTTACTTCCCAATAGGAATTTTGCTACCGAGAAACATGACTGCTCCGTAGTTGCTTATTGCCTGCATGCCTTGTCATTTAAAGGTCTTATTTCTGGTGACGAAGCTTCCTTCATAGTATGTTTTCAGTTTCTACCTCGTTTAAAACCTTGCTAGAAAAACCCAATTTGGACAAAAACCGGACGAAGGGAAAAAGATTGCAGCACATACTTTCAGTATAAGCGAGGCTCATCAGCAATAGTATCTTTTGAGGTGTGACACATTCTAGTTGCTCGGACTCTATCTTGATTTTCCTATTCGTATGACCCTTTTCCCGGTGATAGCTGAAACCCGGTAAGGGCCTTCCTATGTCGAACCCAGCTTCCCTACGTTGAGCTCTCGGGTATTCTGAGTTACTTTTCTTAAAACCAAGTATCCTACTTTGAAATAATAGAGGTTAGCTCTTCGATTGTAATATCATTCCATTCTCTATTTTTGGGTTGCCATCCTTATATGCGCCAAGTCCGTGCATTCGTCAAACAGCTCAAATTTGACCAAAATTGCTTCATTATTTGTTTCTTCGTCCACCCGGATATATCTCAAGGTAGGTTTCCCTACTTCCATCGGGATCAAGGCTTCCGCACTGTACACAAGAGAGAAAGGAGACTCCCCCGTGCTTGATTTGGTCGTTGTTCGATTCACCTACAATACTCCTGGTAGTTCTTCGAGCTATTTTCCTTTAGCTACTTCCAATCTCTTTTTGAGATTTTAGATAATCACCTTGTTTGTTGATTCTGCTTGACCGTTTGCACTCGGGTGATAAGATGACGATGTGATCCTTTTGATTTTCAGGTCTCCAAGGAATTTTGTGACCTTTGCGCCTATAAATTGTGGCCCGTTGCCGCAGGCTATCTCTTTTGGTATTTTGAATCTGCAAATTATATTCTCCCACAAAAAATCTACCACTTCGTGCTCGCCAATTTTCTTATAAGGACCTGCTTCAACCCACTTAGAAAAATAGTCACTTAAAATCAAAAGAAATCTTACCTTACCGAGGGCGGGCGGCAGCGGACCGACTATATCCATTCCCCACTTAATGAATGGCCAGGGCGACAAAACCGAGTGCAGTAGCTCTGCCGGTTGATGTACCAACGGTGCATGGCGTTGACACATATCGCATTTCTGAACATAATCCTTACCGTCTTGTTCAATCCGGGGCCAATAGTATCCAACCCTAATTAATTTTAACAATAAGGACTCCGTGCCTGAGTGATTTCCACATATCCCTTCGTGGACTTCTCGCATGACATAATTAGCCTCAGAACCTCCCCAAACATTAGGCCAACGGGCCTTGGAATGATCTTCTATACAACGAGCTGCTTTAGTGCACAGCGCCCGAGATGCCTTGGGATCTTCAGGAAATTTTCCATGCTCGAGATGGTTTATGATATCATTTCTCCAAGCCCAGACCAAATTGGTCGCATTTACTTCGTAATAGATGTTTGCGTCCAATACCGAATGCATAAGATGCACACCGTACCAGAGTTTGATCCCTTCATTTTTGTTGACGATCCCAAATTGGCTAGTGTGTCTGCCTCCGTGTTTTCTTCTCTCGGCATATGGGTAATCGACCATTCCCTGAACCATGCGAGCAGAGCATGTACTTTCATTACATACTGCTACATGCATTCTTCTTTGGCTTCGAAGATCACGTAGACTTGATTTACTACCAATTGGGAGTCGCATTTTATTTCTATGACCTCGGAGTCCAATCCCCGGCTGGCTCGAGTCCTGCAATCAAAGCTTTTTACTCTATTTCATTTGTTAGTCAGAGAAACAGTTCTTATGGCCTACCTTAGAGTTTCTCCCAAAGGCATGATTAGCATTACACCGAGCCCGGACCCTTCCACATTGGAAGCTCCATCCGTGAACAAAGTCCAAACTTTGATGCCAATTCTGATACCATCACTGCTTCTGTGATAGCCAAAGGTAACAGCCCCGGACTTAAATCGGCCACAAATTCGGCCAAATTTATTGATTTAATTGCAGTCCTAGGTTTATACTCTATGTCAAATTCACTCATTTCGATTGCCCATTTGGCCAACCTACCTGAAAGTTCAGGTTTCTGAAGGATATTCTGCAAGGAAAAGTGGTCACCACGGCTATCGGATGACATTAGAAATAAGGCCTAAGTTTTCGAGCAGTGACTACGAGAGCTAAGTACAATTTTCCAAACGTGGGTAGCGAGTTTCTACTCCCATTAAAATTCTACCAACATAATAGATAGTAGATTGCGTGCCTTCATCCTCACAAACTAAAATGGCACTTACCGCTACCTCCGAG
The DNA here is from genome assembly GCF_001879085.1 of Nicotiana attenuata. Taxonomy (NCBI): domain Eukaryota; kingdom Viridiplantae; phylum Streptophyta; class Magnoliopsida; order Solanales; family Solanaceae; genus Nicotiana; species Nicotiana attenuata. The sequence goes on from NW_017672683.1 coordinate 108,605, forward strand.
GCCTCTAAGTAGATCAACATTTGTTCGCCTTCCTCCAGTTTTGTTAGTAATAGAGGACTCGACATATACCTTTTCAAATCCTTCAAAGCCTACTAACATTCCAGAGTCCATTCAAAGTTGTTCTTCTTTTTTAGGCGTGAAAATAAATGATGTCACTTTTCTGAAGACCCAGAAATGAATTTGAGTAAAGCGGTCAGTTTTCATGTCAACCTTTGAACCCCTTTCACGCTTGATAGCTGGTCCGGGATGCCTTCGATGGCTTTAATTTTATCGGGGTTGACCTCGATCCCTCTTTGCGACACTAAGAATCCCAAGAACTTACCAGAGCTGACTCCGAATGCACACTTCTCGGGGTTAAGCTTTATGTTGTGCTTTCTTAGGATATCAAAGGTTTATTTTTGATCTCCTGCGTTCAAAAACTTAACCAACATATCATCTATGTAAACTTTCGTGGTTTTCCCTATTTGTTTCTCAAAAATCTTGTTTACAAGCCAAAAATAAGTAGCTCCGACATTCTTTAGCCCAAAAGGCATCACGTTATAACAATATGTGCCGAAGTTTGTTATGAACGATTTTTTTTCCTAATCCTTTTGGTTCATCTTGATTTGGTTGTACCGGGAGTAAGCATCAAGGAAACTCATTAACTCGTGCCCAGCCTTTGAATCAATCATGTGACCAATGTTCAGGAATGGGAACGAGTCTTTTGGGCACGCCTTATTTAAATCCTTATAGTCTATGCACAGAAATTTATTATTCTTTTTTGGAACTACTACAACGTTTGCTAGCCAGTCAAGATACATTACCTCTCAGATTGAACCGATATCAAGAAAATGAGTTACCTCTTCTTTGACGAATTTGTTTCTGACCTCGGCAGTAGGACGTTTTTTGTGCCTTATCGGAGGGATGCTAGGATCTAGGCTTAGTTTGTACACAACCACTTCTGGCGGGATACCTGTTATATCCGCATGCGATCATGCAAAACATTCAACTTCAAATTTAAGAAATTCAATAAATCCTGACCTGAGCTCGGGGTTTAGTCCTGTCCCCAAGTGGAACTCCTCTCCAAGAATTTTTCGAACAACGCGACTTGCTCTAATTCTTCCACTGTGGACTTTACTGCATCTGTTTCTTCTGGTACCTGGAAATATCTCAGTACCTTATAGGATTCCAACAACTCCTCCCCCTAGTTGACTTTGCTCGACTAAAGAGCAGGTGTTGGCCCTGTAATTGCTATGCTGCATGCTCCTTTCCTTTGCTACTGGAAACTGAGATTGCGTTCATCTCCCTTACCGTCGGTTGGTCTCCTCTTATTTGTTTAATTCCTTCGGGAGTTGGGAATTTCAATAATTGATGTTAGGTGGACCGCACAACCTTTATCTCGTGCAATCATAGTCTTCCCGAGATAATATTGTAGCCCATATCGCCATCTACTACCTCGAAAAGGGTCGTCTTCATCACCCCCTCGGCATTCATAGGCAGTAGAATCTCTCCTCGGGTTGTCACGCTTTCCAGATTGAACCTGACGAGGAGTTTGTGGCCAGAATGATACTTCCGGTCAGCTTGGTTTGCTCCAACACTCTCCACTGGATAATATTGGCCGAACTTCCTGGGTCCACCAAAACACGTTTAATTTTAAAAATCTAAGACATTTAAAGAGATAAGCAAGGCATCATTGTGTGGCAACAATAGTCCATCTGTGTCTTCTTTTGTGAAAGTAATGTTATCCTCAACGACTTCCCGAAGTCTCTTACTGTGGGTTACTGATACCTTCGTCTTTTTTTGCTGCAAAAAATGTCACACCATTAATCTCGTTCCCCCCAAAAATCATGTTGATCGTTAAACGTGGAGGGTCTTCTCCTGCTTTCGAAGGTTCCGCATTATCACGATTGCATCCGTAATTGTTTTTAGCCCGATCACTTAAGAATTCTCTGATATGATCGATTTTCAGCAATGTTGCCACCTCATCGCGCAAATGACGGCAGTCCCCAGTCCGGTGACCATTGGTTCCATGGTATTCTCACCACAAATTAGGATCCCTCTAACTGGGATCAGATCTCATTAGTTTTGGGAACCAAGCTTCCTTAATGTTCCTCATAGCCAACACCAGCTCCACTGCGCTGACATTGAAGTTTTGATCGAAAAGCCTGGGTAGGAGGAAACTCAAGAACCCGATATCTCCTTGTCCGTCAATGACCTGTTCTTCCGGCCGCAATCAGCTCTCCTATTGGTAGTGAATCTATTCACCGACCAAAAATCTTTGTCGCATCCTTCGGCCGGTTCATAGGGGAAAAATTGACCCCTTGTAGACCGTCGATCTATGTCAAAATCCTCCTTTGATTTCTCCTTATTCTTCTCCCAGTCCCGACCCTTGGTTGATGCCGGGAAACCGAGCTAATCATCCTCAATTCTTATCCTTGACTCGTACTGATTGTGAACATCCGCCCATGTTGTTGCCTAGAATTTGAGCAGACTTTCTTTCAAATTCCAGGAAGCATCAAAACTTCTCGGATTCAACCCTTTATTAAATGCTTCAGCTGCCCATTCGTCTGGTACGGCCATGATCAACTTTCTTTCTTTCTTGAATCTAGTCACGAACTCTCGCAGCAATTCAAACTCTCCTTGTGCAATCCAAAATATGTCGGCCTTCCGGGCATGTACCTTTCTGGCACCGGATGGGCCTTGATAAAAGAATTTGCGAGCATCTCGGAGGAATCTATTAAGTTCTCGGGCAAGAGTGAATACCATCTCAGGGCCCCCTTCGTGAGGGTCTCCCCGAATTTCTTCAGTAAGACTGACTCAATCTCGTGCGGATCTAAACCGTTTCCCTTCACCGTCATTGTATAGGTGGTGATGTGCTCATCCGGATCCGAAGTCCCATCATACGTTGGCACGTCTGGCCTTTTGAACCATTTTGGGATAAATTTTGGTGTCGCGCATGGTTTGGACGGCAATTGGGTGTACTTCTTTGAGTCCGGTCCTTTCAACACTAGTGGCGCGCCCGAAATCTGATCCATTCGGGCATTTATTTCCCTCATAAACCGCATGAGTTCAGTTTTAAAGGGATTATTCTCATTGTTATTATCGGATGTGCTATTGTTCCCCCTGGTCCTATCAAAACTAACTTGGCCCCTCGGGGTATTGTTGGCGACCCTCTACGTTGTTTGATTTGTGGGAGCACCGGGAGGAACTGGGACTCGTCCATTCGCGTTGTTGGAAGCACCCAACAATGCTTGCCTCAACTCCGTCATGACCTGATCCTGTCGTGAGAGATGAGCCATAATAGCTCTTTGTTGCTCCTTTAGGATGCTTACTGTTTCAGCGACATACTCTTCTTCGGCATCATCAGAATTTGCATCTCGACCATCACGTGGGTATTGCCCTCTATGGACCGGCGTGGACTCATCCCCCTCGTTGCGAGTATCACTGATCGAATCTTCGTGCTGAGGCTGATTTCCCTTAGCCTCAATATTATGTGCGATGTTGACATCGTTATCTGTCATTTTCTATTATTTTTGCTAAGAACAAAGAATCAAACAGGTTAGTAATAGATACAAGGACCAACTTAATTACACAACTGTCTAAGCCCCAAGGTGGGCGCCAAACTGTTTACTCGTAAAACGGTATAGTTAAATTTATACGTGATTTATAGACAAGTGAATCAATTTAATCCCCAAAAATGATAAATAAATTAAACAAGAATGTAAGACTTAGCGTTGAAATCGAGATCAGACAACTAAAATTCTATTTCCGGGATCAGAGCTTTCGAGGGCTAACAGATACAACATTTGTGACGACCCGACCGGTCGTTTTGAGCTCTAGCACGTCGTTCAACAGTCTGAGGCCATGAACAGCTTCATTTCAGGTATTATGACTTGTACACGTGGTCGAAATTGAATTTCGGGAAGTTCAGAGTTGATTTGAAGAGAGAATTCTCATTTCGGAAGCTTAAAGTTGAAACAATTAACTAGGATTGGATTTTGAGTAAACGACCTCAGAATCAGGATCCGAAGGTTCCAGCAGGTTCGTATGATGATTTCGGACTTGGGCGTATGCCCGGATCGGGTTTTGGATGACCCGGGAGCGTTTTGGCGCCTATTGTGGAAAGTAGTATTTTGAAAGAAATTTCATAAGTTTGGGTTGAAGTGCATTTCAGTGATATCGATATCTGTTTGGGGATTCCGAGTCTGGGAGCAGCTCCATTCTGGAGTTGGGAGCGCGATCGGAAGTGAATCCGGAGGTCCGTAGGTCATTTTGGAGCCATTTGGCTAAAGATAGAAATTTGGAGGTTTTTGAGAAGTTTGACCGGAAGTGGACTTTTAGATATCGGGGTCGGAATCCAATTCCGAAAGTTGGAGTAGGTCCGTAATGTCGAATATGACTTGTGTGCAAAATTTGAGGTCAATCGGACGTGATTTGATAGATTTAAGCATCGAAAGCAGAAGCTGGAAGTTCTAAAGTTCATAAAGCTTGGATTGGGGGTTGATTCATGATTTTAGCGTTGTTTGATGTGATTTGAGGCCTCGAGCAAGTCCGTAACGTATTTTGGGACTGGTTGGTACGATTGGTTGGGGTCCCGGGGGCCTCGGGTGGATTCCAGGTGATTAACAGATCAAAATTTGGAATTTTTGGACAGTTGAAGGGTCTGGTTGCTGGTATAACAGCTTCTGCGGTGGGTGAGCCGCAGAAGCGGCCCCGCAGAAGCGGGAAAGGGAGCCGCAGAAGCGGATTTTGGTCAGGGGCTCGAGGACCACAGATGCGGTCAAGGTTCCGCAGAAGCGGGACCGCACCTGCGGAAGGCCGGTCGCAGAAGCGGAAGAGGAGCAGCTTGGAGTGGACCGCAGATGCGGTCAGGGTTCCGCAAAAGCGGGACCGCATCTGCGGGAGGTATGTCGCAGAAGCGAAAAAAAGGCGGCCTAGGGAGGACCGCAGAAGCGGTATTTTAATCGCACCTGCGGAACCGCAGAAGCGGTCAAGGGACCGCAAGTGCGGAAATAGTTGTAGGCAGAATTGTTTAAATGCGCGATTTGTCCATTCTTCTCCCATTTTTCTCTTGGCATGGGAGATTTTGGGGAGCTTCAAGAGGAGATTTTCGTCATCAACGTCGAGGTAAGATATCCCCCCCTATTTTGAGTTAAATACATCAATTATGTATGGATTTGAGCATGAAATTTGTAGAAAAACTTGGGGTTTGAGGGAAAACCTAGAAACTTATTATTCTTGGAATTTAACCACGATTTTGATTATGGAATTTAGAGAAAATTATATATTTGAGTTTGTGAGGTTATGGGTAAACTTTACCTTCAAGAAATTTCGGATTCCGGGCACGTGGGCTTGAGGGCGTTTTCGTCAACTTTTCGATCGGGGTTAGGAATTGTTATAAATCGGATTATAATGAGTACCTTAGCATATATTAATGGATTTACGTAATTATTGGCTAGTTTTGGAGCGTTGTGCATCGATTCGAGTCTTCGGAAGGGTGTGGAATGCTGGTTATGGATCTTCGTAGCGAGGTGAGTCTCCTTTCTAACCTTGTAAGAGGGAATTGTCCCCATAGGTGAGTTAATTGGTTATGTGTTCCTATTTGTGGGGGGCTACGTACGCACGAGGTGACGAGAGTCCGTGCGTAGCTACTATTATGCTATTGTCCGGGTAGTTTAGGACCCAAAGCATGCTATATTTGGAATATCTGTAACCTTATTGACAGCTTGAATTGCTTAAATCACATTGAATTAGTAGATGAACTTCTAAAAGGATTAAACTTCATTTTCTTAAATTGTTAAAAGAGAAAGTGGCTTCTTATTTGAATAAATATTCCCCGATAAATTCTTAATTGGCTATCTGAGCATGTATTTCTATGCGTACCTGCGTCGCATGTATGGTTCGCGAACAGGGTGATTGTTTATCTTATGCTGACCGCGTCGCATGGATAGTTCACGAGCGGGGTAATAGATGCATCGATGGTTCGCGCCGTTTGACCCTCGGCAGTGCACAGTTTATTTTCTGTTGGAGCGGGCCGTACGTACCACGGTGTTATTTGCGCATGCTTGTATTGCTGCCTTGAAGTTGTTATTGCCCCTTCATGGCTTGAGAAAATTTGGATAATAAACAAAAGAATTTTGGAGATTTCATATAAAAGAAATAATTGTTTACTTGTTTCCTTCTATTGGATAAAAATCATGTCTATAGAAATTCACGATTTAATGTATTATTGACATCATTACTGGACCACTAGTAAGTGTCGAAGTCGACCATCTCGTCTCTACTTCTTTGAGATTAGGCGGGATACTCACTGAGTACACGTTGTTTTCGTACTCATACTACACTTCTGTGCATTTTTGTTGCACATGTATATGTAACTCTAGTGGCCTACTGCGCGCAGCAGCACGAATGATTTGGGGACTAGGTGAGTTGCATTATTCGAGGCAACCCGCAGCTAGTATAGTCCCTTCTAGTATATTGTGTTTACTTTCTGTCCACTGTATTCCGGACGGATGTTGTATTATATTATTTCTTAGAAATTGCTCATGTACTTGTGACACCGGGTTCTGGGATGTATTTGGGTTTATTCATAAATTTTAAAGGTTGTTAAATGTTTCATTATTTATTCGGAGGAACTTACTATGTATTGTTTTACATGTATAAAAGAAGTGTTTTCGGAAATATTTAAATGAGAATTTGATTAAGTAGTTTGATTGGCTTGCCTAACAGCGATGTCCGGCACCACCACGACCCTTAGTGGATTTGGGGTCGTGACAACATGGTATCAGAGCACTAGGTTCCTAGGGTCTCACGAGTCATGAGCAAGTCTAGTAGAGTCTCGCGGATCGGTACGGAGACGTCTGTACTTATCCTCGGGAGGCTGCAGGACTGTTAGGAGTATTTCCCTTCTTGATTCCTTATCGTGCAATTTGATCCTTGGAGGCATATGCCTTTAATTCATTCTTACTCAATCTTACGCGACGCGAACCGCTTGTTATAAATCGAAAATTGAAGAACCGTAATGGTACTACAGATGTGATACGGGATGTTTCTCCCGGTATAGCTGATCGGATTATTATCATCGCTTTATGGAAGAATATTTTATTGTTTCAGCCCAGTAGCGGTACTTCTGAGGGCTTTGAGGCTAGGCACAAGTTGCCATGATGCTTATGAATGATTGTTCCGCAGTAGTGATATGATGGTAGGATGTTTGCCCACGTGTCGGGGCAGTGAATGACTTGAAGGGAGGTTTACTCAGTGTTTAATCAAGAGATTTAGTATTTTATTCCCGGCAGGGGAAAGGCAAGCGGACTAAGGATGGTGAGATGTGGGCTGGTGGAAGTAATGAGACTTGGTATTTGCAAGCGTAGTGGAGCTTTCTTCTATGATGGGGTGTCGTTGTCCTAATTGAACGTACTAAGTTTATCGGTGTTATGATCTGCTACAATTCGCCTTTGGGGCAAGATATTGTGAAATAGTATTGGAGATACAACTGTCAGATATCGTAGGGTGCGGTGGTTCAGGATTGAATTAGTATTTCTAACGTTGACGGTTCGATAAAGATGACCTTCGGAAAGGTTTAAAGTTAGCAGCAATTGTGTGTTCAAGTGCCACGAAGATAGATTTTATTAAGACAACAACTGAGCATCAAAGGATGAGAAAGACATGTGGGAAGTGTCAGGCGATGGCTAAAATTTCTAGAAGGCCGAGTATAAGAGGCCAAGGTCGAGTAGTCGACTAAAGGGGTGAGTTTCGCCAATGTGGAAGAGTTTGGAGTGATTTGGGAATTTTAGTGATTGGTGGTTTGGGCCTACGGATTAATTTGAAGTATGGGCTATTATGCGGCAGGAGATTTGATATAACGGGAAGGAGCTACTTGAGTAAAGAAAGATACAACATAGCTATGAATTGGGAGGATGTTGCCGCACACTTAAGCGATGTCCACGAGGGATAAAAGGACTTGTGTAACTAGAGAGTGAGCTCGGACTCAGGATGGGTTATTGATGTCGTAGTGATTGTACCCGGTGCAGCAGCATTGGAAGATGCCGAGGAGCGAGTTCCACAGGTGGGTTATTCCCTGTGAGCAGGTTAGCGGTCGCGTGGTTGGCGTAGCTTCTGCGAAGAATTCTATTGGTTATACAGCGAAGGAATTGGTCGTGCGAATGTTGTTAATGATTTCTATAGTAAGATATCGAGAATTTTGGTGGTTGATTGCGCAAGGTTATGTCAATAGGAGATTAAGAATCCTAGGAAATTCCAAAGTTGTATAATAGTGGCTTCGAGCTAAGTGGGAGAGTCCCACCGCCTATGATGGGGTTGCATGGTTAACTACTTGCGAGGTTTCTAGTTATTAGCATATCGATGGGCTATTTCAGCTACGGGAAAAGAATATAAGTGGTAATTTGAGCAAGGGAACTATTAGGTGTGTTATCGTTGGTCTTATTGTCCCATGTTCAGACTTGGGGAAGGATTCAGGATTGTGCTTTTTAAAGATGCGGGCTCCAAGGGAAGTGATTCTGCCAGGTGCTTCACCAAGAGGGTATTCATGTGATAGAAGACTCATGGAGTTTATTATATTCGGGGCCAAGTCAGGGCGGGTGGCTCTCAACAACGGTCCTAGTGAATTCAAAGGATAAGGTGTGATGCCTAACGATTTCGAGCCTATAGGTACGATTAAGAATCAAGCTTGATAGCAGCCTATGAGAAGAGACACAAAATGTCTATGATGTTTTGACTTGCGATGTAGCAATTGGCAGGTACGAAATGGTTCGTGGGATTTGAGACAGCATGGTCTCGTGATTTAGGGTCACTCGGGATGAGTGCGGATGGAGCGTGTTAAGTGTTGAATAGAGTTATCATTGTTTCTATGACAATTAAGGATAAATTGGAAGAATAGGGATTGGTTAGACATAGTCGGAATGGCGTGTTGCTGGTAGTGAGCAGTTCTTTCAGCGTGATCAAGTTATGCAAGTGAATTATGACGGTGCGTGCGAGGCTTGTCGGTCGCCGTAGTTAGTGTTATTCAGAAAGTATTCTACCGTTGTGGCATGTTACGTGTAGGCGGATCCCGGAAGGGTTATGGTGGGTTAGACCACTACTTAGAGATTTGCATATTCTACGACCATGAGAATTCACCTGTGTGCTGTTATGGTTCTCCTGAAGTGAGTTAAGCGGAAAGTTTTATATGATGAGGTGTTAACCTAATAGTGGTTCCGAAGCTATGATGGAAAGCGTGTTCTATCGTATGTTGGCATGTTGGGTGAAGTGAGTGGTATGGAATTTTAAGTGGAGATCAAGGTAACAGTTCGGTATGGACAGGGATGTCACGAGCTCAGATGAGCAGGAAAGGAGTTTCGATATTTAAGGTAAGTTGGTATTGTCTTCAGCGTCACCTGAGATCGGTGTTTTGTGAGGCTTTGCATCCTGGTTAATGATTTTTTATTGCTTTTCAGCGTTAGTGCGGCCAATGGTTTGGAGGTACGACCCAGTTATTTGTTATGGTAGGTTGTAGGAGTGTGTCCCACAGGAAGATTGTATAAGTGTGGTAGGTAGTCACTTGATTGATTAAAGATTTAAACCAAGTATGAGGATTGTGGTAATATCATTAATTTGAGAATTTATGCCCATAGGGCACTCTATTTATTGGGTTATGGACTGTGGAGGTTAGTTTCGGTTATGAGGGTTGTTCTTATGTGTTATGAGAAAAGGGGAGTTATTATGGACCTTTAAAAGGTTATTAGCCTAGTTGGTGCAATCAGAAATCGGCTTGAGATCAGTGAATTGATTTAAATGTGAACAGGGGCTTTATATCAAGCCAGATGTGTTCATCTCATCAATACGCTCCTTATGGAAGGGTGTCGGGGTGTCATTTCGTTGTCAGCTATTTCATGTAATGATGTATTGCGTCGTGCGAGTTATGAGACGGCTTGGTGAATTTCTTATGTTTTGAGGTTCCGCATAGAGATGAGGTTATATGAGCAGGATGGCTCTTGAGATTCAGATCATATATCGCACTTCAGTTGTGCTCGAGTTGTGGATTATAGTGTTATATGTCTCCCCAGGGATGGAATTATGCACTTAGTGTGCTTGTGACCGATATTCGATATATTATTGAAGTGATCAATCTAGCTCGGTGCGTATCTCCTTATGCGAGTTTTATGGATGGATCGGGTGGCACGCCGCCATGGTTATGTTGTTCGGATCGGGTTGCGCACCGCAATAGTGTGAAGCTGAGTACAGTTCCCCGTATTTGTTTTCATGTGTTTTGTTTCCTATTTTATGAGGAAAGCTTATATTAGCTAGGTGCCCGCGTCGCATGTATGATTCGCGAGCGGGGTGTTTGTTTAATTAAGTTGACCGCGTCGCATGTATGATTCGCGAGCGGTGTAGTTGAATTTCCTTCTCAAAGTTTGCTTTCCTTTATATCGCGTTCGATATGGTAGCCTATTGGTACATTGTAGCATCATAGGGAACTTTTGATTATGTCGAGGTGGCTTATTGCCTGAGCAGTTCGTACTGGGTGAGACGAGATTGTTGGATTTAGGATCAGTGCAATCTGATTACGTGAAATATATTAAGGAGCAAAGATCATTATTTAGTTCAGAATGAGGTAATGTTTCTTGTCAGAAGTATAGACTCAATGATTAGGTGACTCGGCAGTTGATTATGAATTTCTGCACATCTCTTCCGTTGTGGCGGCATTGTAAGAGTTAGAGTAAGACCTGTGTATGTCATGGGGTGCAATGGGAGCATCAGATTCGTGGAATTTCGACTAAGTTGATCAGAAAGTGTTATTGTGGTCTGGTGAGTAAAGTGATGCTAGGTGTGAATTCAGCAAAGTTATGCAGCCATGTTTGGGTACAGCGTGTAGTGATTGATATGGTGATCTTATGTTGGAAACAGGTCGGGCATAGAATTTCGGATGTTGGAATTGGGCTCTAAGGCTTATTTGCTTGAATAAAAGGGAATATCTTCATAAATTGATCGAGCTGATGTGCTCAACTGAGTTGTGGTAGCACGGGAAGGTGCATGAGAAGTTAAACAGTGATTTCAGACTACTTCAGTGTAGTTCTCAGCACGTTCGAGGACGAACGTATGTTTAAGTGGGAGAGAATGTAACGACCCGACTGGTCGTTTTGAGCTCTATCACGTCGTTCAGCAGTCTGAGGCCATGAACAGCTTCATTTCAGGTATTATGACTTGTACGCGTTGTCGAAATTAAATTTCGGGAAGTTCAGAGTTGAATTGGAGAGAGAATTCTCATTTCGGAAGCTTAAAGTTGAAAGAATTAACTAGGATTGGATTTTTGAGTAAACGACCTCGGAATCGGGATCCGAAGGTTCCAGTAGGTTCGTATGATGATTTCGGACTTGGGCGTATGCCCGGATCGGGTTTTGAATGACCCGGGAGCGTTTTGGCGCCTATTGTGGAAAGTAGTATTTTGAAAGAAATTTCATAAGTTTGGGTTGATGTGCATTTCAGTGATATCGATGTCCGTTTGGGGATTCCGAGTCTAGGAGCAGCTCCGTATGGTGATTCTAGAGTTGGGAGCGCGATCGGAAGTGAATTCGGAGGTCCGTAGGTCATTTTGGAGCCATTTGGCTAAAGATAGAAATTTGGAGGTTTTTGAGAAGTTTGACCGGAAGTGGACTTTTTGATATCAGGGTCGGAATCCAATTCCAAAAGTTGGAGTAGGTCCGTAATATCGAATATGACTTGTGTACAAAATTTGAGGTCAATCGGACGTGATTTAATAGGTTTAAGCAACGAAAGTAGAAGCCGGAAGTTCTAAAGTTCATAAAGCTTGGATTGGGGGTTGATTCATGATTTTAGCGTTGTTTGATGTGATTTGAGGCCTCAAGCAAGTCCGTAACGTGTTTTGGGACTGGTTGGTACGATTGGTTGGGGTTCCGGGGGCCTCGGGTGGATTCCGGGTGATTAACGGATCGAAATTTGGAATTTTTGGACAGCTGAAGGGTCTGGTTGTTGGTATAACCGCTTCTGCGGTGGGTGAGCCGCAGAAGCGGGAAAGGGAGCCGCAGAAGCGGATTTTGGTCAGGGGTTCGAGGACCGTAGATGTGGTCAAGGTTTCGCAGAAGCGGGACCGCACCTGCGGAAGGCCGGTCGTAGAAGCGGAAGAGGAGCAACTTGGAGTGGACCGCAGATGCGGTCAGGGTTCCGCAGAAGCGGGACCGCATCTGCGGGAGGTATGTCGCGGAAGCAAAAAAAAGGCGGCCTAGGGAGGACCGTAGAAGCAGTATTTTAACCGCACCTACGAAACCGCAGAAGCGGTCAAGTGACCGCAGGTGCGGAAATAGCTGGAGGCAGAATTGTTTTAAATGCGCGATTTGGCCATTCTTCTCCCATTTTTCGCTTGGCATGGGCGATTTTGGGGAGCTTCAAGAGGAGATTTTCGTCATCAACGTCAAGGTAAGATATCCCCCCTATTTTGAGTTAAATACATCAATTATGTATGGATTTGAGCATGAAATTTGTAGAAAAATTGGGGGTTTGAGGGAAAACCTAAACACTTATTATTCTTGGAATTTAACCACGATNATTTTGATTATGGAATTTAGAGAAAATTATATATTTGAGTTCGTGAGGTTATGGGTAAACTTTACCTTCGAGAAATTTCGGATTCCGGGCACGTGGGCCCGAGGGCGTTCTCGTCAACTTTTCGATCGGGGTTAGGAATTGTTATAAATCGGATTATAATGAGTACCTTAGGATATATTAATGGATTTACGTAATTATTGGCTAGTTTTGGAGCGTTGTGCATCGATTCGAGTCTTCGAAAGGGCGTGGAATGCCGGTTATGGATCTTCGTAGCGAGGTGAGTCTCCTTTCTAACCTTGTAAGAGGGAATTATCCCCATAGGTGAGTTAATTGGTTATGTGTTCCTATTTGTGGGGGGCTACGTACGCACGAGGTGACGAGAGTCCGTGCGTAGCTACTATTATGCTATTGTCCGGGTAGTTTAGGACCCAAAGCATGCTATATTTGGAATATTTGTAACCTTATTGACAGCTTGAATTGCTTAAATCACATTGAATTAGTAGATGAACTTCTAAAAGGATTAAACTTCATTTTCTTAAATTGTTAAAAGAGAAAGTGGCTTTTTATTTGAATAAATATTCCCCGATAAATTCTTAATTGGCTATCTGAGCTTGTATTTCTATGTGTACATGCGTCGCATGTATGGTTCGCGAGCAGGGTGATTGTTTATCTTATGCTGACCGCGTCGCATGGATAGTTCGCGAGCAGGGTAATAGATGCATCTATGGTTCGTGTCTTTCGACCCTCGGCAGTGCACAGTTTATTTTCTGTTGGAGCGGGCCGTACGTACCACGGTGTTATTTGCGCATGCTTGTATTGCTGCCTTGAACTTATTGAAGTTGTTATTGCCCCTTCATGGCTTGAGAAAATTTGGATAATAAACAAAAGAATTTTGGAGATTTCATATAAAAGAAATAATTGTTTACTTGTTTCCTTCTATTGGATAAAAATCATGTCTATAGAAATTCACGATTTAATGTATTATTGACATCATTATTGGACCATTAGTAAGTGTCGAAGTCGACCATCTCGTCTCTATTTCTTTGAGATTAGGCGGGATACTCATTGAGTACACGTTGTTTTCGTACTCATACTACACTTCTGTGCATTTTTGTTGCACATGTATATGTAACTCTAGTGGCCTACTGGGCGCAGCAGCACGGATGATTCGGGGACTAGGTGAGTTGCATTATTCGAGGCGGCCCGCAGCTAGTATAGTCCCTTCTAGTATATTGTGTTTACTTTCTGTCCACTGTATTCCGGACGGATGTTGTATTATATTATTTCTTAGAAATTGCTCATGTACTTGTGACACCGGGTTCTGGGATGTATTTGGGTTTATTCATAAATTTTAAAGGTTGTTAAATGTTTCATTATTTATTCGGAGGAACTTCCTATGTATTGTTTTAAATGTATAAAAGAAGTGTTTGCGGAAATATTTAAATGAGTTTGACTAAGTGGTTTGATTGGCTTGCCTCACAGCGATGTCCGGCGCCACCAGGACCCTTAGTGGATTTGGGGTCGTGACAACATTAATAAGTAAGAAGACAAAATATTATTGAACTTTGAACAGTGTACATCATAAGTTTGTCAGAAAATTTGTCTCATTTACAATAGCTGTTGAGCTCACTATTTTTAGTTTGCACCTAGAGAACAAAGTCCTAGGATCAAGACCCTCTTAAATGACAATTATTAGGGTTATTGAAGAATGTGTAATGGTAGGCAGTGAATATCATATTCTCTGTAACGGATTACGTACTTAATTCTACAGAATATTCTCCATTAAATGTTACCGGGTGGCAGGCATTTATTTCGCTTTTATGATCATCATTCCTCTCAGGACAAATGTGATTGTTGCCTTCGGACCTGATTGCCTTCTTCCTTCGCATCTAGGTGTCGTTTTATCATGCGAGGATTTAATATGAACATATTTTACCCTATATAAATACTATGAACAACTAGTGAAGTTGGACGCGCTTCGCGTAGGCATACAAGACATCATCATTAAATTTATAAAATGATAATTTTTGACTTCTTATAGAAGTGAAAAAATTTCATGTAACCTTGACCGATCTATAACTAATTTGAATTATTTATTTCTTTTTCACTTTGAGTTATAAGTTTTACTTTAATATACATTCCATCCAATATAATTTGAACTATTTAGCTATTTTTGTTGTTTTTGTTTTGAAGGCTACTTTGCTACTTGAAACAAATCTACTCGTATTTGTTTCACAACTACCTTAAAGATGAATCTTCTTGCCAAGATATAATATATTTTATATTGATAAAATGCCTAGTTTTATTTCTTCAAATAATAGGAAGCTGGTTTTTTCTCTTTGATTGATTGCTATTCAATTGGAATATAATTTCATTTTTAAGGAGAAAAAATTCTCTAAAACTTTGAAAATTAATTAATAATATAGATGATGGTCTTAGGTCTCTATAGAATTAAACTTAAAAAGATCAAATTAAATAAGATAGTGACAACAACTAAACTAATGATAATATATGATATGTAAAATATTCTTAGTAACATAAAATAACAGAAGAAACTTATGATAATTAAAGTGATTTTATGAGATAAAATCCAGATATGACCTGCTGCCTTAGGGATTTTTATAAGAAAATTAACATAAATAGACATTCATCAATCGCTTAAACTTAAAATAGCCCGTATATGTATAATATAGAAATAATCAACGTATAATCATCATCCGCAAAAAAAAAAAAAAAAAAAAAAAAAAAAAAGAGGAAAGAGAACAAAAGAAAAAGATGCAAAAGAGAAAGAAAAAAGCAAATAAATCCCACAAATTAGACATAGCAATAAAGATGAAAAGTGGGAAATTGAGAATACATGAGATAAAAGAATGGTCAGGCATCACCTCTTTGGGGAATGCAGTTTTTCAAGAGGATTGTGGAGCAGACTACTAGAGTGGCTGCAAATGCAAACTCAAATAGGACATATATGGACTGGACTCTTCACATGGATAATGCACAAAGCTAAAGGGAGAACAACTGCAGCAAAGATTATCAAAATGACATATGCAGAGTTCATACATGCAATATGGAAGGAAAGAAATAGCATAATTTTTAAAGGAGAAGCGATCAAGAGAGCATAGCTAGAGAAATATCATGTGTATGTAAGATTAGAGGCACGAGCAACATGAGGAACCAGCTACAGAAGTTGATCTTTTAAATATGCAATCCATAGCCCAGCTTTACATGTATAGACTTAGACTGCTGATAGAAGAACCAATAGGAGATAGCTTATTTTGTTTTACTCAAAGTAGCTAGATGTGTGTAGCTATGCTTGTTTTGTAATATTTTCTGGTGATTAATATAAAATTATAATTACCAAAAAAAAAAAAAGAATGTTCAGATATGCAATAATCTATATAGTAGTAGAAAAAGCATCAAATATCAAATACTGCTCAAATTATAAAACAAAACGTATTCAACATCTAGTAACAATGCAATATTATTAAAAAAAGGGAGTAAAAGATCCCTATATCAGTGGTGAAAAATGACAAAAATAAGTTAGCCACAATAACAAAAAAAATCAATAACAGAGATTGAAAGATAAAAAAGTGAGAATGCAAGATATTCTAGGAAGAAGAAATTTTGAAAGCTACAAGTTTAAAGTGAAAAATCAAAAGGCAGAAGAGGTAATAACGACTGTCTGGTTTCTTTTCGTTTTGCTGCTTCTGGACTTTGGTCCCTTCATAGCTATTGTTGTCTTCCTACAGCTTGTCTTCAAATCATCATACCGAATAGGTTCATCTCGAAAGGGTTCTAATGGATTCAAGACTTATATGTGGCAATTTGGAATTTTCAGGATTTATATATGGCTAGAATCTGAGATTTACATTGGATGGTGCCCGGAGTCGCGGTATTTTTATATCATTATGGATTATACATTTTAGTATCAGGAAGGTAAAGGAAATAACTTTAGACTCACAGAAGGTCTCTTCAGAGTAGGTGTCTCAGTTGTGGTACTTTTGGGGTGCTTAAGAAGGAATACAATGGCTTATGGGCCCTAGGGCAGTGTGGTTTTATGCTAGGGTTTCATGTGGTGAGTTTTGGTTGAGGATCATGGTATTATGGCAAGGAGAAGTATCAATTTGAAGGCAATTCGGAAGGAACTCGGAGAAATAGAATAGTTTAGTAATAGGTTGGATCAGCACAATAATAGATATAATCGGTTCTTTGGGTACTTATTATATAATGAGTTTCTACAGGCGTTTTGTGGCGATACTCTTGGATTTGGAGAAAATCGTGGCTTGGTTGAGTGAGGAAGATTCAGTTCTGATAGCTTGGTTATGTGCAAATGGGTTTCGAAGAGTCCTCGATGGTTTCTACCACGTTTTGAGATGGATATTTCCTACCGGCATGGGGAGCATGTTGTGTATTATGATTTTTCTCCTGGATAGGATCAAATGGAAGGTTTCTGATTGATCGAGTATGTATTCTGCTGGTGACTCAGAGTTGATCATGAGTTTCTCGTACTTTTCATATGATAGCATGATGGATGCGGTGTGTGTGTAGGATTGAGATTTACGTGTGCAAGGTCACGGTTCAGTTTTGAAGGGAAAGTCGTGAATCTTGAACAATATGGACGGTTTCAGATATTTAGATGAATGCTATAACTACTTGGTAATTCCTGAGAAGGGTGTGCATTTCAGAAGGCGCAGTATTTTGACTTACGGATGCTTCATTGATATTCATGTGCTCGTTTTGTTGATCAACTGCTAATATACAGATTTTGCTATGTGGCACGGAAGAATTATAGAAGTATTCCTCGTGGGACGATCGTGTATGAGAGATGTGTTAGACATTCAGGCGGTGGAGTTAGGATCAGATATGGTGATTCGTGTGTTCTATGGATTTGGAGACTGGGAGTTCTCATAAGCAGACTGTTTCGTGATGGTGGACTGTGAAATGTGGCCAAAGCTAGCCAGATGATAGTATGTGTTAAGGTTAGGTTGCTGTAGCTTTGGAGGGCTATTTGTCCATTCGGGGATGATCGGAGTTGATTTGGGGGCCCATTGGTAGGCCCAATAAGGATGTGTATTCTACACCGGGTCGGATTTGTTGACTCCGAGCTGCTATTGTTGAGGGATGTGCCATTCGGTTAGAATTGATTTTATTCGTATCTAATATGTTCTATGTCTTACTCTTCCATGCTACGAGGGATGATTTGTCGGTTATATGCACACATGGTGCGGTTTTGTTTGGGCCTTATAGCGGAATTCAAGCGAGATGGTGATTGGGGTGTGGAATAGTTGATTGCGCCTTAGTTATGGTCTTTCTGGGTTATGGTATATTGTGTTATTTGCTTCTCCATGGTTATGGTCATGCATTTCGTGTACTTGATGTCAAATTGCATGTGGTTGTTGATTTTGCGCATTGGCTTGAGGTATTTCATATGGACCAGTGTTTGGATGGGGTCACGCATTGCAGCTGAGTTATGTTGGGATATGATCCTTTTGTGATAGATTCGTGTGTCTTGGTTCTACTATGTGTGATGGGTTCATAACATTGCGTTTGTAGTGGCACTTGTTGACCTTGTGGGATGGCTCTCTCATTTGAGTCATTTTCCATGTTTGAGTACATTTGAATTGTTGCTTGTTGGTGCACAGATTGCATGGTTGTGACTTTAGTTTGTATTGGTGTGTCATGTCAATAGAATAGTTGTGTTTGATGAGATAAGGTCATTGGACCTATAATAGATACTATCGAATTTGAGTACGGTATGTTTGGAAGAATAATATCGGAAGTCGGCTAAGAATTTGGCTTTGGTTCTAGTCGCACAAATGAGAGAGCTCCATGACTTGTCGATCTGATGAGTGGTTATGAGTTTCTGTGTGTTTCTTTCATCATTAGTAGTGTATGAAGGTTTTGAACGAGTTTTTAATTGATATGAGGTTTACTACCGGTATCAGGTTTATTTGAGCAGCTATTGTGATTGGGAATTATTGATACGAGTATGCGAGTTGTGTGGTATGTCATATGATTACATCTTGGGTTATGGTTATGGATTGATACAGCATGTTTAGACTCATACAGCGTGTAGATGCGAGATTCGAGTCTTGTAAGGAATTCCGAATGTTGAAAATTGGGTTCTAAGGCTTACTGACTTAGGTTAAAGTAATGATCTTCAATTATGATGTGTTGTCAGGCTTACATGGATTGGGGTGACGTGGGATTACCCCCCGATATGTGCATGGTAAGGTTACACGGTGATTTGATGGCTTTGGAACAACTCTTGGCACGTTCGAGGACAAACGTATGTTTAAGTTGGGGAGAATGTAACGACCCAGTCGGTCATTTTAAGCATTTGCATTCTTTTCAGCTATTTGAAGTCTTGAGTAGCATCGTATGATGTATTATGACTTGTGTGAATCGTCGGTTTTGGTTTTCAGGTTATTCGGAATTGATTTGGAAAAATGATTCTCAACTATGAAGCTTTAAGTTGGAAGAGTTGACCAAGTTTGACTTTTTAGTACTTGGCCTCAGATCGGAGTTTTTATGGTTCTGTTAGGTCCGGATGGTGATTTTTGACTTGGACGTATGCCTGGATTCGCATTTGGATATTTTTAGAAGGTTTCGGCACTAATTGGCGAAAGTTGGAAATTTGAAGGTTTGGAATGTTCATGAGTTTGACCGGGAGTTGACTTTGATGATATCTAGTTCGGATTGTGGTTCCGAAAATTGGAATAGCTTAGTTATGTAATTTGGGACTTGTGTGAAAAATTTGAGCTTATTCCGAGTTGATTTGATAAGGTTCGGCACGAGCTTTGGAAGTTGAAAGATTCAAAGTTCATTAAGTTTGATTTGAGGTGCGATTCATGGTTTTGATGTTGTTATGCGTGATTTAAGGCCTCGAGTACGCCCGTATTATGTTAAAGGACTTATTGGTATATTCAAACGGGGTCCCGAGGGATTCGGCTGAGTTTTGGATAGGTTTGGGTTGTGTTGCGCTCATTTTTTATGTTTCAGCGTCGTTTCTCAAGCATAAATGGTACCACATTAAGTAAAATAGCTCCAATTTATGTGTTGATTGAAGCATTAGATTTGTATCATAATTTTAGAACCATAGCAACTGGAATCATCAAATTTCGACATCGTATGCGGAATTTATGATCATTTTACTAAGGATTGAGTTGCTAGATTTTTTCCAGATTAATTACTAAATTGCCACTGAATTCGTATTTTATATTCTGCACTATTTTCAAATATTAAAACCAACATATCTCTTTCATTATAAGGTCAAATGGAATGATTCAAAAGCCTAACTTGTCTGAAATTTCACAAAAAATCCATTGGAGGTATCAAAAGTGAGTTTCAAGATCGTTTGGCACACGAAACGAGGCAGAACAACTGGGCAAAAATATTTAATATCGAGGGTTTGTTCATTTGGCCATATTTTGAGTTGAGGAGCTGAAATTTGGGCAATTTTTGAGGCAATTTTTACCATATGGATTGGAGTAAGTGGTCTCTACTTATTTTTGGTTATATTTCATGAATCTATTTTCGTTTTTTGTAATTAGATTGTGAATTTTAAAGAGAAAATTGAGAGTTTTTGTCCAAAGTTTTATAGAGTGAATTTTTGAGTTTCGAACATCGGTTCGGAGTCGGATTTGAGTGAAACTAGTATGAATGGACTCATAATTGAATGGACTATCGAAATTTGTAAGTTTTGTCGGATTCGGAGGTGCGGGCCCGAGTTTGACTTTTTAGCTGATTTTGGGGTTTTGATTAAAGATTCGACCTTTATCATTTGGAATTTTTTCTTTAGGCATGATTTGATGTTCTTGAGTTGCTTTTGGCTAGTTTTGAGCCGTGCAGAGGTCGGTACGCGCGGGATGGCATTTTTGGAACATCGCTTGGCTTGCTCGGTATTGGATTTGGCTTGTTCGAGGTAAGTAACACTTCTACACTTGGTGCTGAGCGTATGAACCCCTGAATATTCGTGTTATGTTTTGGTGATGAAGTTCCACACACGCTAGGTGATGGGCGTGTGGGCGTGCACCGTGTGAATTGTGACTCAGCTATTTCTGTGGTATTGTGTAGTTACCTAATCTTATTTGTATCCATGAAATCTCTACGTGCTAGAGTAATTAAGCTGTGATCCATGTTAGAAACCATGTCTTGGTTATATGCTTATCTTGTTGGGACCCACTGAGGTTATTTCTCCTGTTGAGTTATCTGACTACATTGAAATTACTTACTCAGTCATACGCATTCATTTGCATATCATATCTTAGTCTCTGTTACCATTTATTGATACATTACATCATTATTTTTGGGCTGATTTTTCATGCCAATGTGAGTCCGAGAGATTGATGACTAAGTGAGGCCAAGGGCATGATTGTTAGGATATTGATGGGATCGGCCTGCACATCGCAGCAGGTATTGTTGATTCATGATGGGATCGGGTTACACGCGCAACATATATCAATTATTTATGATGGGATCGGGATGCATACCGCAACAGGTATTATTGATTCATGCCATGATTGGCGTATTATAGCGCTTGGGCTGGAATTGCCTTTCCGGAGTCTGCACATTTACAGTGAGTGCAGGTACCTACTGAGTGCGAGCGCGAGTGCCGAGTCATTATGAGGACTGAGTGATTGTGAGGACTGAGTGATTAGGAGGAGTGAGTGCATTGATACTCCGAGAGTATTGCACATGGCTTTGTCACCGCATTGCATTACATTTGGCATGCAAATTTGACATACATGCATAGAGATGCATTTCCTCATGTTGTACGATATAGTGACACTCATGACATTCATATGCTCGTTGATATATTGCCATAGAGATGCACTTTTCTCATGCCATCCGATAATTAGACTTCTTGACTATTGTTGAAAGTTTTTGGGAAAAATCACAGTTTTCAAACTTACTCATATTCTTGGTATTTTAGGTGAAAGATTTGGGATTTACTATTATACTTGAAAAGCATTCCTATTTTTCCATAACTGTGAATAGTTGAGCACCATATGTCTGAGTTATTTCTTGTACCATTTTGTTATATGGTTAAGAACGGTTGTTGGTTATTGGAGTTGGACTCTGACCTTTGCCCTAGCTCGTCACTACTTTCAACCTAAGGTTAGGTTTGTTACTAATTAAGTACATGGGGTCAGTTGTACTCATACTACACTTCTGCACCTTGCGTGCAAATGTTGGATGTTGTTGCTGTGTATGGTGGGAGTTGGATTGGAAGATGTACCTGTGTTCCGGTCATAGCTGCCTCTTGTTCTTGGTAGCTTTAGAATTTTTAATTTGTTCTTGTATATTTCAAGCAGATGATGTATTTATTTTATACCAGCTTTGTAAACTCTAAATCTTAGAAGCTCATGATTTGTACTACTAGTCCTTGTGAAATGTATAAGTTTAAGATATTTTATCATTTATTTATCTCAATAAATTGGATAGTTGTTAATTGACTTACCTAGAAGGTTGGGTTAGGTGCCATCACGACTAGTTGAATTTTGGGCCATGACATTAACCCATTTATAAAATACTATCAATATTAGCCAATTTCTTGAACAAGAAATTAAAACTCCATAAAACCCATTTTCAAAACTTGAAGTGGATTTAATGAGTTCTGGTTTTAATATGGGATAGAATTATTAATTAAGGAGATATGGTTCTTGGAAAGTGAAGAAGATGGGCCAGAACTCTATTGGAAGCCATTGAAGGTTGGTTAAGCTTAAGTTCAAAACTTTGAGTTTCCGAAATTAGAATTTGTTTCAAGTGGCTGTGTTGGAATAGAATGGAACATATTAAGGAGTTTGATTCTCAGTTTTTGGATGATTTGGCGGAGTTTTGAGGTGGTTTGAACTAAAAAATCAAAGCAGGAGATGAACGGGAAGAAGATGATATGTGTATCACATTGTGTATCATTATATATTACATATGTATCGTATGTTATATCACATATGTATATATCCTTTGTATATTCATGCATACTTGTGTGTGAGATACATATGAGATATATAGGAAAACTTTTAAACTCGAATTAAACTAAAATTTTTGACTTCAATCCAATCCAAATCACTTCCAATATTCCTCAAATTTTGTATACTGCCTAATATATAGATTTTTAACATATTCCAACCATAACCATTGAGAAACCTCTTTTTTATTTTGCCTAGTTTTTTTTGAATGCTGTATATTTATATGAGTTTATCATATACACCTCAATGCCTGGCTAGAAGAAAATAAGAGAAATAATGCGATAGCTACCACGGAATAAGAGTAGTGCCTCGCGATAAACATCTGAAAGAGAGCCATCCTAGTCATGTATGCGTGTCACATGTCATACCTCATTCTTAAATATGTAAAGTAAGCCTACTCATGGAGAAGGGCCCAAGAGGGCTAAGTACATCATCACATACTCAGTAAGTGTCATAGACTCTCTCTAACTTAAGTGCATTGGATAAATTTTTACAAAAACTACGCAATCAACGTATGGTATAAAGTGATAGACAGTTATATTAATTATGCTCTTTATTATTTTTAAATAAAAAGACAAGTAAAATGTAAACCATGATATAAACTTTCAAAATATTTATATCAATTTCAAGATTTTAAGAAAATAATACATAATCATTTCAATTTCATTAAGTCATTGTAATCACTTTCATCTCCTTAGGACTAAACATAAGAATGTCCTATTTTACCTTTCACAAGGAATATTATACTAATACTGACATAATAAATAATTACTAAGTGATCAACAAGTATTTGACCCTACTTGTTCCGGCGACTTTCATGGTGCCGTTCGAGTCAACTTAATCTCATTCTTTAAGTAATGATTATTTGCCCTTACAGTTAGGGACTTTTATCTTTCAAAGATCAGGTTAACCTAGGAATGTATTCCTATACAAGTACATGTGGTTCCATGATTATGAACTCAATACGAACTAATCTCTGTGGTCTTCACTAGTAACTTCCAAAATATTTGTATTCCAAAAATAGATTCATGGCCTAATAGTCTCAAACGATCCGTTTTTATCAAATCATGGCATTCATGGCCAAGCCAAACCAAATGAACAAATATCAATGCATAATCTTTTAATGTTAAAGCCTTTAGCAATTTAATATCAATTTTTAAAAGATACAACATATGTTATTTCATTTATTAAGCTTTTAAAAAGAACTACTTTTCATGAAAACGCATCTATAGTGATCAAACATTTATGCTTTTATCAACAACATAAGTTTTTAATAAAACTTATACGTTAACCTCAAGTGTCATTTTACCAATAAATTTTTAAAATAAGATTCTTAGAAAACAACATTACACTTCCAATACAACACATTATTTTAGTATATGGAGATATCTGCACCCGTTTGTCCCCACAAGCACGAACACACATTTATAAAATAAATTCTCAACCCAAATCATGGTTTTAGAGAAAATCCGTCAAGAAGAGTAAGTCTTAATCAACATACTTCGTTTTCGCTTTAATATCATTCATAAGCTCTCAATCCTCTTCTGATATTCCAGCATTGAGTAAAAACGCGATCTATAAGTCAATATCTATAATTAGATATCCAGTTACATTAAAATTTACTATTTTTATAAATATCAATTAGGATTCACATCCTTTTCAATTATCCCAAATTATCCAATATATTCACTCATTAGCCTATAAAATTTCAACTATCCCAAATTATCCAATAGATTCACCCAACATTATCAGGTCACTATTCATTGTCTTCTCGAACAAAACTCAAGTTCAAGAACACATTTTAAGAACTAATGTTATTTCTTATCCAAATGGTGATTATCACTTTAATTCGTCCATTTAAGTCATTAAAATCTATTGGAATCATTAGAAACTAAAAATAATTTCATTTATATCAACCCACTATTATTCACTCTCTTCTTCACTCACAATATCATTTTAAGACTCATTTATAGAGTTCATACAATATACCAATACAATTTCGAATAAATTTTTTAAACATGTTGATCCATACTTTATATCATATATATGAAGTTCAAATAAAGAGATTACCTCTTGGCGAAAGAATCTCACTTTTTCTTTTTTTGGTGTTTTGAAGATTCAAACCATTTTTATGGATTTTGATCCATGAATGATGTTAGATCAAGTATCAGATGATGTTTTACAACAATAGATGTATCATAAATTCATACCTTGAAGTGTATTTATTATGGAAGAGCTCCTTCTTTTGTTTGGAATTTAATTTTAAGTTCAAGACCCAAGTCTTTTTCTCTCTTTAAACCCATGCTTCAGCCCTTTCTAAAAGCCAAAACTGAAGGCTGAGTAGCTTGTTGACCCCCTGTGTAGGCTTGGTGCGTAGGCTATACATGACCAGGCCTTTCCTTTCTTCTTTTGGCAAATTTTTGAATTTGCCTACGCCTGTGCGTAGACTACGCTATGCATGTTGCGTAAGTTACGTAGAATTCGCATAACTACATGGTTGCTCTACTACCTTTTACTAAAAAAATTATAACTCCTTGTAAAAATATTCAAATAAAGAATGGTTTTATGTCTTGAAAAATAGACTCATACACCTTTCATTTGATAGGTCCTGTAGCGACCCGACTGGTCGTTTTGAGCTCTAGTGCATCGTTCGGCGGTTTGAGACTCGACGGGATGTTCGGAGTTGATTTGGAGAGAGAATTCTTATTTCGAAAGCTTTTAAATGGAAGAATTGACTAAGGTTGGATTTTTGTGAAACAGACCTCGAAATTAGGATTTGAAAGTTCCAACAGGTTCGTATGGTTATTTCGGACTTGGGCGTATGCTCGGATCGGGTTTTGGATGACCCGGGAGCATTTCGGTGCATATTGTTGAAGTTAGCATTTTGGAAGAATTTCATGAATTTGGGTTGAAGTGCATTTTAACATTATTAATGTCCGTTTGGGATTCCGAGTCCGGGAATAGCTCCGTATGGTAATTATGGTATTGGGAGCGCATCCGGAAGTGGATTTGGAGGTCCGTAGGTCATTTTGGAGTCGTTTGGCTAAAGTTAGAAATTTGAGTTTTTTGAGAAGTTTGACCGGAAGTAGACTTTTTGATATCGGGGTTGGATTTCCGATTCCGGAACTTTAATAAGGTCTGTGATATCGAATGTGACTTGTGTGCAAAATTTGAGGTCAATCGGACGTGATTTGATGGGTTTCAACATCGAAAGTAGAAATTGAAGTTTCAAGTTCTTTAAGTGTGAATTAGAGGGTGATTCATGATTTTAGCGTTGTTTGATGTGATTTGAGGCCTCGGGCAAGTTCGTGTTATGTTTTTAGACTTGTGGGGGTGTTTGGTTTGGAGCCCGGCTCAGGTGAGTTTCTGGCGTTCGGGAGGATGAGAAAAACTCCAGTTTTTCTGGTGTTTCTTGGTAGCAGTTGCAGGTCTCGCAAATGTGAGAATTTGTTCGCATTTACGAACCTCGCATTTGCGAGAAGGGCTTCGCAATTGCGATTGAGCCTGACTTGGGGCAGAGTTCGCATTTGCGATATTTTGGTCGCATTTGCGACCTCAGCAGAGTCCGCATTTGCGACTCATTGGTCATATTTGCGACCTTGGCAATGGAGACCCATGTTCGCATTTGCGATGTTTTTGTCGCATTTGTGACCTTTACATTTGCGAACCAGGTGTCGCAAATGCGACATCTGAGGCTTGTGCACAGCTTATTAATTGCGAGACTTAGACCATTTAGCTCCATGTTTATTAAATTCATTTATTTACTCTGCCTCACATTTATTTACCTCTTTAATGTACCTGATGTTATTGGACCACTAGCAAGTGTCGGAGTCGACCTCTCGTCACTACTCCTTCGAGATTAGACTGGATGCTTACTGGGTACGCGTTATTTTCGTATTCATACTACACTTGCTGTACATTTTGTTGTACAGGCACCTGTATGTTTAGTGGCCTTGTGGGCGCAGCGGCGTGGTTGATACGGGGACTTAGGTGGGCTGCATCTTATGAGACGAACTGCAGCTAGCAGAGTCTCCTTCAGAGTACTTGTACTTTCTTTCTTGTCCAAATTTGTATTCCGGACAATTATTGTATTTTTATATTATTTCCTAGTAAATGCTCATGCACTTGTGACACCGGGTTCTAGGATGATTATGGGATATTCAGTAATGAAATTAGAAAACATTGTTATTTATCCTATAAAGTTCATCTTTTACTGTTAAATTGGAGGAAATTTATGATTTCAATAATATCAAAATGAGAATTTAATTAACTATTTAGTGTTGGCTTGCCTGATAGTGGTGTCCGGCGCCATCACGACCTTTAGTGGATTTTGGGTCGTGATAATATGGTATCAGATCACTAGGTTCACTTAGGTATCACAAGTCATGAGCGGGTCTAGTAGAGTCTTGTGGATCGGTACGGAGACATCTGTACTTATTTTCGAGAGGCTACAGGGCTGTTAGGAGCACTTCTCTTCTTGATTCCTCATCGTGCGATTTGATTGCTTTGAGGCTTATGCTTATATTTCTTCTTATTCCATCTTATACGACGTGAAGCTCTTGCTATCGATTGATAATTGAGGAAATTGTAATGGTACAACAGATGCGGTGCGGGATGTTCCTCCCTGCGAGTTGATTGGGCTATTGTCGTCTTGTGGAAGGATATCCCGTCATTTCAACACAGTAGTTATACTTATGAGAGCTTCGAGGCTATGCACAGGCTGTCTGATGCTCATGAATTGTTATCTCACAGTATTGAGATGATGGTAAGATGTTTGCCAATGAGTCGGGGCAATAAATGAATTGAGAGGAGGTCTACTCAGTGCATGATTCATAGATTCGGTATTTTATTTTCGGCGGAGGAAAAGGCAATCGGACTATAAATGTTCAGGTTTGGGTTGATGGAGAACGAGACTTGGTATTTTTGAGCGTGGTGGAATTTTCATCTGTGATGTGGTGTCATTGTCCTTGATTGAATATGTTAAGTTCGCCGGCGTTATGGTTCTCTTCAATTCGTCTTTGGGTGGAATATTGTGAATGGTGCCGGGGAAGCGGCTCTCAGAGATAGCGGAGTATAGCAATTTCAGAATCAGTATTTCTAATATTGACGGCTCGAGGAAGACGACCCTCGGAGGGGTTTAAAGTTTGTAGCAATCTATTGGTTCAAATGCTACAGAGATGGATTTTTGATTTAAGGCAACTACTGGGCAGTGAAGGATGAGGAAGGACATGTGGGGAGTGTCATGCGATGATTAAATTTCTAGAAGGCCAGGTGTAAGAAGCAGAAGTCGAGTAGTTTCTTAAAGGAGAGGGTTTGACCAAAGTGGGAGAGTGGTAGAGTAGCATATGAGTTCAATGGTAAGATAACTACACGCCTTGAGGAAAATTTAGAGTGATTTGGGATTCATGGTGGACGGTGACTGGGTCTATGGACTAAATTCGAATTATTGGTTATTAAACGGCGGGAGATTGGATACGACAGAAAGAAGTTGCTTGATATGAAGAAGGATACAACGTGACTTCGGATTAGGATGTATTGTCGCACCTTTAGTTGATGTCCATGAGGAGTGAACGGACTTGTGCGGCTGGTGAATGAGCTCGGGCTCAGGATGGTCTACTGATTTCGTAATGATTGTACCCAGTGGAGCGACGTTGGAAGATGTCGGCATGCAATTTCCACAGGTGGGTTATCCCCTGTGAGCAGGTTAGCGGTCGTGTGGTGTTGACGAAGCTTTTATGAAGAATTCTACTGGCTATCCAGTAAGAGATCGAATATGTAAATATGACTAGTAATTCAGAGTGTTCATGAAGGGTTTAACAGAAAGATTTCGAGAAATTTGGCGGGTTGATTGTGCAATATTATGCCAACGATGAAGAAAGAGCCTAGGTGGGTTCCAGGTTTATGTAATGGTAGCTTCAAGCTAAGTGGGAGAGCCCCACCGCCTACGATTGGATTGTATGGTTATCTACTTATGAGGTTCTGGTTATCGGCATACTGATGAGTTATTGCGACTAAGGAAAGAAAACATCAGTGGTAATTTGAGCAAAGGATTTGAGGAATGTCATCCATAATTGGTATTATCGGCTCATGTTCAGGCTTTGGGAAGACTCAGGAATTATGCTTCGTGTAGAAGTGAGTTACAAGGAAGGTGATTCGATCTGGCGCTTCTTTGAGAGGGTGGTCATGTGCTAGTGGAGCCTTGCCGTTGATTATAATTGGGACTAAGTCAGAGTGGGTGACTCTCAACAACGGTCCTAGTAGATTCAAAAGTTAAAGTGCGGTGGCTAAGGATTTCGAGTCCATAGTATGGCTGAGTATCGAGCTTTTGCAGCGGATTATGATAAAGGAACTTGGGGTGTTCTGTGTTATCTCCGATCTGTGGTGTAGTATAAGAAGAATGGGAGGAAATAACTTTGGATTTATAAAAGAATTATCAGAATGGGTGTACCCGTTGAAGACGCGATTATGCGTACAAAGAGGGTATGAAATGGTTCGTGGGTTTTGAGACAATGTTGTCTCGTGAAATGGGGTCACTCAGGACGAGTGCTGATTGAGTTTGCTATGTTTTGAATGAAGCTATTATTATTCCTAAGGCAAGTCTAGGGTAAATTTGAAGAAGTCGAATCGGTTAGAAATGGTTGAATCGGCATGAGGATGGCAATGATCAGCTCCTTCAGCGTGTTGAGTTACTTATGTGATTTGTGACGGTACGTACGAGGTTTGACGGTCGCCGTAATTGATTTTATTTGGAGGCTTTCGAGTATTATGGTCGGTTGTGTACAGATGGATCCCGGAAGAGTTATGGTAGTTTAGACCACTACTTGAGGTTGGTATTTTCTACGGATATGAGAATTCAGTCACGTGTTGCAATGGTTCTCTTGAAATGAGTTAAGTAAAAGGTTTTTATATGATGAAGTGTGTACCCTATTATTGGTTCAGTAGTTATGATGAAATTCCTGTACTCTTGCGCATTGGCATGATTAAGTGCATCGAGTAGCAGGGGAGTTGGAAGTTGAGGTTCAAGGTTGCGGTGTAGGTGTCGACAAAAATGTCACCAGCTCGGATGAGCAGGAAAAGGGATTCAGATGGTTAGAGTAAGCTAGTATTGTCTTTAGCGTCACCTGAGATCGGTATCCTATGTAAGAGGCTTTGAGTATTGATTTGCGAATCCTTGATTCGCGTTACAACATTAGTATGGCCGGTGGTACGGGTGTGCAGATTGTTACCTGCTGTGGAAGGTCGTGGGCACGTATCCCACAGGAATATGGTATAAGTGTGACAGGTAGTCACTTAATTGATTAAAGATTGAAAACCATGTATGGATATTGTGGTACTATCGTCAATGTGAGAATTTATGCCTAAAGGGCGCTCGGTTCATTTGGTGTTGGACTATGGAAGTTTGTTCCAGATTTGACGGTTGTTCTTGTGTGTCATGGTAAAGAGGGTCATTGTGAATCCTTGAAAGGTTACTAGCCTAGTACGGTGCGATCAGAATCGGCTTGAGGTCCGTGGATGGATCTAGACATGAATGTGGGCTCTATATCAGGCCGGAGGTGTTCATTTCAGTATAGCACTCCTTGTGGAGGAGTATTTGGATGTTGGACGTTGTTTCGTCGTCGGCTATTTCATCTAATACTATATTGTACTGTGTGAGTTGTGAAACGGCTTGATAAATTTCATATGTGTTGAGGTTTCGTGTAGTGATGGTGTTATTTGAGCAGGATGGCTCTCGAGATTCAGATCATATGTCGCACCTTAGTTGTGTTTGAATTTTGTAGCATATGGCGCTATCTGTCTCCCCAGGGATGGTATTATGCACTTAGCATCGTTATGGCCGATATTCGAGTATGTTGTTTGGATCGGGTTACACGCCGCAACAATGTGATGTTGAGTACAGTCCCCTATATCTATTCTTGTGTGTTTTGTTTCCCATTTTCTGAGGAGGTTCATAACACTTTTTCGGTTGTCTAATTAGTTGCGTGGGTTGAGTAGTCCTTTCCAGAGTTCATATTCATTATGTATCACATTCGAGTTGGTAGCTTGTTGGCATATTGTGGCATCATATGAGGCTTTTGGTCGTGTCTAAGGTGGCTTATTGCCTGAGCAGCTCGTACTGGGTGAGACGAGAATTATTGGATCCGGGATCAGTGCGATCGGATTATATGAAGCATATTAAAAAGCAAATATCGTTATTTGGTTCATAATGAGGAAATGGTTCCTGTCAGGAGGAGAGACTCAGCAAATTGTTGACTCGGCAGTTGATTATTAATTTCTATACATCTCTTCCGTCGTGGAGGTATTGCAAGAGTTGGGACAAGACTTATATATGTCATGAGGTGCATTGTGAGCATCGAATTCGTGAAATTTCGGCTAATGTTATCAGAGGATGTTATTATGGTTATGTGAGTTATGCAGTGCATAGTGTGGATTCAGCAAAGGTATGCAATCATGTATCGGTGCATCGCATAGAGATTGATACGGTGTCCGTATGCTGGAAGCAGCCCTGATAGAGATATTCCGGATGTTGAAATTGGGTTCTAAGGCTTATTTGACTAAACAAAAGAGGAATCTTCAGATTTGCTCGAGCAAATGTGCTCAACTGGATCGTGGTAGCGCGGGTAGGTGCACGAGGTGTTAAATAGTGATTTCAGACAACTCCAACGCAGTTCTTAATACGTTCGAGGACGAACGTATGTTTAAGTGGGAGAGAATGTAACGATCCGACCGGTCGTTTTGAGCTCTAGCGCATTGTTCGGCGGTTAGGGCCCATGAATAGCTTCACTTCAGGTATTATGACTTGTACGCGTGGTCATAATTGAATTTCGGGAAGTCGGAGTTGATTTAGAGAAAGAATTCTCATTTCGGAAGCTTTAAAATGGAAGAATTGACTAAGGTTGGATTTTAGTGTAAAAGACCTCAGAATCAGGATTTAAAGGTTCCAACAGTTTCGTATTATGATTTGGACTTGGGCGTATGCCCGGATCAAGTTTTGGATGACCTGGGAGCATTTTAGCACCTATTGTGGAAGTTAGCATTTTGGAAGAATTTCATGAATTTGGGTTGAAGTGCATTTCAATGTTATCCATGTCCGTTTGGGATTCCGAGTTCGGGAATAGCTACGTATGGTGATTCTGGTATTGAGATCGCGTCCGAAAGTAGATTTGGAGGTTCGTAGGTCATTTTGGAGTCGTTTGGCTAAAGTTAGAAATTTGAGTTTTTTTTTGAGAAGTTTGACCGGAAGTAGACTTTCTTATATCGGGGTCGGATTCCTATTCTGAAAGTTGGAGTAGGTCCGTAATGTCGAATGTGACTTGTGTGCAAAATTTGAGGTCAATCGGACGTTATTTGATGGGTTTCAGCATCGAAAGTAGATATTGAAGTTTCAAGTTCTTTAAGTTTGAATTAGAGGTTGATTCGTGATTTAGCGTTGTTTGATGTGATTTGAGGCCTCGAGCAAGTTCGTGTTATGCTTTTAGACTTGTGGGGTGTTTGGTTTGGAGCCCCGAGGGCTCGGGTGAGTTTCGGGCGTTCAGGAGGATGAGAAAAACTCCAGTTTTTCTGGTGTTTCTTGGCAGTAGTTGTAGGTCTCGCAAATGCGAGAATCTGTTCGAATTTGCGAACCTTGCATTTGCGAGAAGGGCTTAGCAATTGCGTTTGAGCCTGACCTAGGGCAGAGTTCGCATTTGCGATATTTTAGTCGCATTTGCGACCTCAGCAGAATCCGCATTTACGACTCATTGGTCGCATTTGCGACCTTGGCAGTGGAAGCCCATGTTCGCATTTGCGATGGTTTTATCGCATTTGCGAACCAGGTGTCGCAAATGCGACATCTGAGGCCTATGCACAACTTATTAATTGCGAGACTTAGACCATTTAGCTCCATGTTATTAAATTCATTTATTTACTCTGCCTCATATTTATTTACCTCTTTAGTGTACCTGATTTTATTGGACCACTAGTAAGTGTCGGAGTCGACCTCTCGTCACTACTTCTTCGAGATTAGACTGGATACTTACTGGGTACGCATTATTTTCTTACTCATACTAAACTTGCTGTAGATGTTGTTGTACATGCACCTGTATGTCTAGTGGCCTTGTGGGCGCAACGACGTGATTGATACCGGGACTTAGGTGAGCTGCATCTTATGAGACCAACCGCACCCAGCAGAGTCTCCTTCAGAGTACTTGTACTTTCTTTTGTGTCCAAATTTGTATTCCCGGACAGTTATTGTATTTTTATATTATTTCCTAGTAAATGCTTATGCACTCGTGACACTGGGTTCTAGGATGATTATGAGATATTCAGTACTGAAATTAGAAAATGTTGTTATTTAACCTGTAAAGTTCATCTTTTACTATTAATTGGAGGAAATTTATGATTTCAATAATACCAAAATGAGAATTTAATTAACTATTTAGTGTTGGCTTTCCTGACAGTGGTGTCTGGCGCCATCACGACCTTTAGTGGATTTTGGGTCGTGACAGGTCCACTACATAACTCTTCATATCATGGGAGTTATTATCGTTTGAAGTAGGATTTTTTTTCAAATTCATTTGAAACTTTAGCTTAACATATAGTTTTCAACGTGGCTTGGTCTTAGGACTCTTCATAGACCCTAAATCATTTTAAATACACCGCGTACGCCTATTATCATATTCAAGTGATATCCTTCATATTATTAGCCTTCATCCATACACGAATTTATATAATTAGCACATGTAAATTTTCTTAAATACTCCAAAAAAATTTAGGGTGTTACATTCTCATCCACTTGAACATTCGTCCTCGAAAGTTTTATAAGTCATTATTAGGCATTGGGCTATCCTCCTTTTACCTTAACCATCATCCTTAATCATCCCTGACTTCATATGGGTCTTAGATGTTCTTTTAAATTTTAACTTCTTTAAGGTCCCAAAATTTGACGAACTCTCCAAATCCTTAAATATTTGACCGAGTATCCCTAGTAACTAGTACAATCTATGTCCTGAACAATCCCCAACACGAGCACCAACATCAATATAGTTCAACAACTAAAGATCTACAAAATAATACAATGTTTAGGCCCCACATGGCTGCACATACATTCTCAACGCGCAACAACAAATTATCTAAGCCCCTCTGTCACGCCCCAAACCTGGGGAGGCGTGGCTGGCACTCGGTGCCGTACTGGCCCGAGCGAACCATTCTGTAATTCGTTTTTTCTGTGACCATCGTGGGCTAACATGGAAACAACTCGTAGTGCATAACTGTAAGTGGGTGAACACTGTATCAATAAACTATCGTTCTTAAAACATGAATACATATCGGCCTTGAAGGTCTCTGACATACTGTACAAAATGAACCTCTGTCTACAAAGCCTCTAAGATTATTTGACATCAAATAGGACAGGGTATCGGCCTACCCATAAGTCTGTAGCAAAATTCTGGCACGATGACCCATAGACTCGGCTGCACTCCGAATGAGGTGAAGCCTTACCGATCCTTCGCTGAATGCTAATCTCGTCTACTATGAGGGCTCGTCAAACTGATTATCTATACCTGCAGGCATGAATGCAGCGTCCCCAACAAAACAACGTCGAATAATGTACTGAGTATGTAAGGCAGAACTGAAACATAACCATAATTGAACATTAATTAAAGACATATAAGAATCTACCTGAATCTCTGAAGTGCCACCGTATATGCATACTTATTATACTTACATATATATATATATATATATATATATATATATATATATATATATAATGCTTCTCTTTGAGACTATTATCCATATTTATAATGCATGACTGCCCAACTGATCAGTGGTAACTGCCCGACCGGCCGTAGCGCGGTGGTAAATGCATGACTGCTCAACAGATGGTAAATAATGATACATATTTGCCCAATCGGTGGTAACTGCCCGAATGACCGTAGCCCGATGGTAAATGCATGTCTGCCCAACCGGCCGTAGCACGGTGGTAAATAAAAATGCATGACTGCCCAACCGGCCGTAGCACGGTGGTAAATATGTAACTGGCTAACCGGCCGTAGCTCGATGGTAAATGCATATGCATGAAGATGCATGTATTACTATAATATGAACATTAACATCTTTATCAAATACCTCAATAGAGACTTAGGAACATACATAGACATGCTTGAATATCACTTTACAGGAATGAATAACATAGACATCCTTAACTGCTAAGAGTAGAACCACATATGGAATAGCATTACATTTACGTATCGTTACTTGGATCATGCCAAAAGAAAGAAGGACTAGCCTTAACATACCTGAGTCGATTCTCTTGATAATCCCTCTAACACACGTTAATTGCGATAAAACACGTGACAGCAAGATCCGAGTAGAGGAAAATCCGTATGATATTCTTGAGAAAGATTGCACTGTACTCCCTTATAATTGCAAAATCTCATGTTGCTTAAGATGCTATGAAATCTCAGGTTTTGAAGTGTTGAAGATACTATGAAATCTCACATTTTGATTTCTTGAAGAACCTTGAAATCTCACGTTTTTAAGTGTTGAAAATCCATACTTTAGCATTTTATATATGCTAGAGTAGAGAGGCCTTATATTGAATGAGTGTGAGCCCCACTTCTTAGCCACATAATCCATAATTTTGCCACCTTATCATAATGACTTTAAGAGTCATAAATGGGGGTGGGGGGTGCTTCCATGTGGAGGATTAGTCTTATCCAACTATTCCTTAATTAATTAGGTAATTTTTCGTTACCCAATAATTAATCAATTACCACTTAATTTAGAATTATCTCAAATTACTTAAAATATTACTCACTTTTAATAAACTTTATACATCTTACTATTATGGTCATGTGGTACCATATAAAATCAATACATACACTATTATTTCATTAAAACATCCATGTAAAAAAACACATATTTTCTCAACTTCTAATTTTTCAAATCTCATATAAATAGTATATATTTTCGTACGTTAATTCTTAAAATGGTAAAAAGATAACCTTTTTTTCTTGTGAGAAAATAATTTCTATCTTTACAATAAAGAAATCTCATAAACTTTTTCATATTATGTGTATAATTTAAAGCATATTCGAAAGTAGTAATATTAATAACTATATAAAATCATATTTTTTAAACTTCTTTTACAAAAATATTCCACTCCAAATACCATATCAAATGTATATAACGGTATCAAGGTTGTTAAACTTACGGTCTTATAATAACATAGTCACAAATCCTGTATAATCTCATGAATGGTCTTAATCTCTTCAAGCTCATATGGATTACTATGACTTATCCTAATATTAAAGTACGGGATGTAACACCCTCATGGCCTCAATTATACCAGAAGTGTATCGTATGTAAATTTTTTTCAATGTGAAATCTATTTTTTAAGGGTAAAACAAGCGAATAATATTTTTCTATGAGGTTTATGCTATAGATTATCTATCTATCTATATTATTATAAAAGCATGAATATAATGTCGGTTTATAAAAATAACCTTATAATATTAAGTATAATAACTCATAATAAAATGGCATAACCGGAATTCTAAATATTAGCCTTATAATCCTATTAGTTTGAGGACATAATACTACACGTTTGTAGTCCTACATGATTATCTTTAGGAATCATATTAGTATAATTACTTTCGGCTGTCTAATTCATATAAAATTGAACAAGTAAATATCTTTAGTCATGTAATCCTATTACTTTTAGGATGTACTCCTTAAAAATTCATATTCTAATTTAATTCGAAAATGTATTATAATGTCATATTACAAATTTAATTTGTATTATATTGTCCAAATTCATTTAGAAAAATGAGAGCCTATATTATTATAAAATTATAGTATAAAATTAATATACCAAAATAGCCCTAAAATATATTAAACAGAAGAACTCATAGGTAAAGGGCAATAACTTATTTTTTGGACTACAATACATTTTATGCTAATTTTTAATATTTAATATTTCAAAATTAATAAAATTGTCTATTAAATTCTTATTAAAAATATGTAAAAAAGTTTAATAAAATCAATCTTATCAGAATCCTTTGTATTGGCAATACATTACCACTCCATAATGTCCAATACCAAAAAAATTAAAAGTAATATTAAATGAACTGCATAAAGAGTTAAAATTGAGAAAAAAATATTCCCACAATAATATATTTTTATATTATATTTATACTATTTTCCTACTCAAATAATATCTTTTTATCAATTTTTTGCGTAATATTAAAAAAAAACTCAATTATTAAACAACAACTAAGAAAATATTTAAGAATATAAATGTGTGAGAAAGAGAAAAAAATGGTTGGTAAGAGTTAATACCACTAATAATTCTACAGATATAAGGATCTAAAAGTGAAATGTCATATCAATCTTTTACTGAAAATAAAATTTATGGTGGATAACATTATAATTAATATTAAATATTTAAAACAAGAGATGAACTAATATTAAGATCTGAATCAACATAAAGTAAATTATTTTTATGTTAAAATCAAATAATTAAATATTTTAATTAATTATTTAGCAAGAGAATCCAATTCAATTATTTTTTTAATTCATTATATGAGTACTTCTTATTGAAGTTTTTAAAAAAAGACTTAGGGCACATAAACTTATTCTATAAAAAAGAGCGTTAGAATAAAAGTAAAAAGATTAATATATTATTAAGAATCAAAATGCTATACAAGTGTCTGAAGAAGCACAATCAGAACTAAATCCAAAACAAGAACAAGCTTTCAAGACTATATTATAAAGAGTTGACTCTTCTATAACAGAATTATTCTTTGTAGATGCCTCCGACGGAATCGAAGTAATATTTCTATGTCATGCATTACTTGCAAATATCATATGACATGATACTGTTAGCAATAATAGCAAGTGGTGTACCCAACAATGATTTTATTGTGAGGCCACCCACTTTAAATTTCATATACCTCTTCAAACAATTTAAATAAACATCACAAATATATCAAAGCCAAGCAATGATGCTAAATTTATAAGGAAAAAATTGAATGAAGCACTTATGGCTAAGTGTCAAACGGAGTTCTAGAGATATTGGACATTAATGAACCGTTTGGTAGAATATTAATGGTTTGGGAGGTAATTTCTGTTAAGTACTACCAGTAGTAATTCCAATTAATCGACAAAAGCAAAGACTGTAAATGCTAGCTTGACAAAGTTATACTTCTAGCCTCAAATGAAAAAGATTAAACTGACAAGAAATATAAAGTAAGAACAGATCCAGTATTCAGTGTCTGCTTGCTTCGTATCAGAAACAAATAAGAGCATCCAATAAAAGATGATTTGGTTTTTCCTGAACACTTGGTTATCCATCCCAATGGTAATGGTAGTGCAATTAATAAGAGAAATATTTCTATCATTATATTAAACCGCAATTTGTGCAAATCGCATAATAGAATTAAAAAGATATCCTAACTACCAGAAATGAATATGTTGATCAACTAAATAAAAGGTTGATTGCAAAATTTTATAGTAAAAATAAAATATTTTTTAGTTTTTGACTCAGCAGAAAATGCTACCAATAATTACTACCAAGAAGAATACTTGAATGGCCTTCTACCGTACATGTTTGTTGTCAAGTTTATTATTTCTTACATATGTTAGTGTCACCTTATATAATAGACTAAGTTAAAATTGATATTCTATTGTATAGGTTAATTTTGAAAATAAATATGTCCCTCATGCTACTGAAAAACTTAGATATGCCAAATAGTTTTTGTAATAACACACATATGGTATATAGAAGTTTTGACAATAACGCTATACATGCAAAAATTATGATACTTGTCAATGTGCTTCTAAGTATATTATTATCCCTGAATTCAACTTTTGTCTTCCGAAACTAAGGAATATCCTTTTAAATTTGTGTGAAAATAATTTTTAGTATGTTTATATTTTGCAAATAAAACAAATAAAGCACAAGGACACATATCCTAAAATTGAACTATTTTTACCGCAATACATTTTCTTGCACAAACAATTGTATGTTGCACTTTCAAGAGGGATATCAAGATCGACAACAAGAGTTTTGGTTAAGACAGAGCAACCAAAGCATTAGGAAGAAACAAACACAAAAAAGTATTGTCCACAAAGAAGTGTTCGTTAAGATACCATTACATTAAATACTTTTAAACTATAATACGTAATTATCTAACTAACATGACAAGATTGATCATTTGTGTAAGTTTTGAAGATGTCCTTTTATTTTAAATTCATGTATTATGCTAATGTAGTAATATTTTTCGGAATTTGAATGATTGTTGTATTATTATACATAAAATTTCTCGCGTTAATTAAATTTTATTGTTCCTTCATATAAATAAATATTTAAATCATCACGTGCCATTATTAACGTGCAACGCACGTTCATAGATACTAGCTTTATATTAATAGTGGGAAGCCTTTAAGTTAAAAGTTAAATTACTAAAATGCCCACTAAAAATTAAAGACTTTTTAATAAATATATTGAAATAAAAAAGATTATTAATTTGAACTTTGAAGAGTCCTTTCCTGAAAATGTTGCCTTTACAGTTGAAACAAACGTTTCCTTTTAAAATTGGTGTCCATTCATCAGCAACCTAATTATAAGAAGATGCTCTAAAGGTTCTGAGCAGCCAACGCATCAGAATAGACGAAGAGAGAAATCAAAGCATTCTTCTTTCTGCCAACTTCTCAAAAGTTCACTACGAACGGATACATTTTGGGTGCTCTTTAGATTTTCTTTTTCTTTTTCAAGATTACCTTCTCCAATAAAATATGTGAATTTATATAATTCAATATTATAACTTTTGAGAGACTTCCAAGATCAATCTTGAGGTCTATTCAACTGGACAAATTGAAGATAGTATCCCTCATGATTAGAATTTAAGCAGCAGTAATTTGTTCCGATTGTCCGTGATTAGAACACTGTAACGTAATGAAACCTTACCTATAAATGTGGAATCCATCAAAATTCATAGTGCGTGCTGTAAGATTTACGTCAATGGTCATAATAATGTTAAGCACGCAGGAAACTTAGAGTCCGACTCTTAAAATGAGCCACATCCATAATCAAAGATGATTTTGTAAGATTACTTTATGCAGAACTCCATGTCCATAGACCATGATATATTCGTTTTCAATACCTCTTGAATTAAAGAGCTTAACGTTGACTTTGAATACTGCTATTTCTACTGCTTGAATTTGCTTATATACAATACCCTTTCTTTTCTATCCTCCGAAGCGTTAATTTACTTTAGATTTTATTTTCCTCATGCCATTTACTCTTGATATATTATAATCCTACAACAATACCGGATAATGCTTACACATGATGTTGATGTGTTCAAGAGTAATCAAATTTTCATTTATTTTCGTCCCGATTCTAGAAAATGAACATGTTTTATATTTATGAATTAATATATGATGTAGATTCTTATAATTTTGTTTTCAATATGATAGAATCACTTTTGTATTTTATTCGTATATTAATTATTGTACCTTTAGTCTTAGTTTTTTTCTAATTTAAAGTCCAATTGGCCTATTCCATACTTGGCTAAAATAAAAAGTTCAAGAATAAAACAATTCCTTAAGACCTTAACTATCGACTCATTTCTTCTTTGTTATTGACATTTGACTCTTTCTTTTTTATCTCTAATATATAATATGTTTAAGCTTCTTTATGTGAAACATGAATACAAGATAACTCTAATAAAGTGTCAAAAAAGCTTAATGAGAAAATATTTTGTATCATAAATAGCTCAAGCATATGCATGCATGTCAGCTGAAAGATGTTGCCATATGAATTATAACACTGCTAATATTTGCTTCTTGCTCTTGCGCCCATATATTTATATTGTTGGCAAGTGCTTGTAATTAATTTTGACAGTCGGGCCAAACGAGAATGTATGTCATTTAACATAACATAAACGTTCCGAGAGACTAGTATATATGATGAATATAGATATATAAATATTTCCTTTTCATAGAAGAAATAAAAATACAGTCTTATCTAATTGTCGCAGGTTAGGACTTTTGGACCGCGGGTTGGGCCCATTACTCGTACCGGAATCAAAGCCCCAAAGCCCATGATCATACTACTCTAGGGTTTCCTTTATATACCACCAGCCCTCCATTCCCTTCATTTAGTGCCGTATCCTCTTCATATCGACAGCTTCGCTCTGGTTAGGAAGTAAAGAGTAGTCCCTTAAGTCGTAGCTGATTCACCATGAGAGCCAAGGTGTGTGGACATATACATCTCTTCTTCTGTTTTTGTTTGTCCGTTTGTTTTCATTTCTCAGATTTATACAGATGAATCTAGAATTTTGAGTCAATCGACGCAGAATAATACTGCAACTACTTACTGATTTATGACAGTGTGTGCGTTTTTTTTTTTGTGTGTGTGCGTGCGTGCGTGTGTGTACATTTCTAGTTAGTGTTCATTAATGTTTTAATACTCACTTTATGAACGGGTGCGTTTTTTTGATTTTCAGTGGAAGAAGAAGCGTATGAGGAGGTTGAAGAGGAAGCGCCGAAAGATGAGGCAGAGATCTAAGTAAAGGCCTATTCCGCACGACTCAGCATTCTTAGCTTTTGGCGTATCTTCTTTGCCTTAGGTTATTGCGTCTTTTTGTTTCCTTTTTCAGAACATTGCAGTTAATTTCTCCTAGTGTTTTTGTGCTAATGGCACCTAATGTACTTCTGCTTTTGAGGTATATTGAAACTCTTATAGCCATTTTCGCTTATAATTTTATGATATTTACTCCTTAATTTAGTAAACTTCACCAGATTTATTTTATTTTGTTCTTCTTAATCCTTTTTATTTTCACGGCATCAAGTGGTTTCCGTTTGGCCTGCCAATTTTGTGTTATGAATATGTGGCAATTTCCACAATAGTTTGAATTACGACGGTTGGATAACTAAATTCAAGCTTTTTGCTGCATCTCTAGTTTAGGTTGTCGGCGTTCATGTAATATTTTGAAAATTGGCTCAAATTTCTATATACAAGTTGTGGATACTAAATTATAAAATTGAGGTAGATAATGATATCTATTTAGCTTTTATCTTGCGTTCATTATTTAAGTAAAGAGAACCTATATCTAATTGAATTCGAAAGTAGATGGATTCTTGGTTTTATATTGAAGCTATGCATGAGAGATTGTCAAAGCAAAAAATAGTTCAGTTCTTGTGCCATCTGGTGGACAATGAGCAGCACGTTATGGTCAACATGTTAATATGTTTGTGGATAAAAGGAGATTTGCTTTGTATTACAAAATTTGGATAAAATCCTACTTTTTCCTCCAGTCCATTTTTTCAGCAACGAAAAGTTTATTTCTTCTGGGACATGATCTGGGAGTTTTGTAGGTGTCTCGACTGGTTCTGACTTGATCTATTTTATGCATTGCTTACAACTTGTTTGGATGTTTGTTACCCCTTGTATCGTATTGTATTGTTATCGCAAAGCAATGTTTGTTTTGATTGTTTCTTTAAAATTAATTGTATTGTATTGTTAAATCTATTGTTCCGGAAAAATAAAAAGTCCTATTTTTTAACAGCGTGTTTGGATTGTTGTTCCCCATTGTATTATATTGTATTGTTATCCTAAAACAATGTTTGTTTTGATTGTTTCATTAAAATTGGTTGTATTGTATTGTATTGTTAACTTCATTGTTTCGGAACAATGAAAAATCCCCTTTTTTGAAACAATCGATTTGTTATGGTTGAATCGTTTTTTATTTTTCTTTCCAATTACGCCCTAACTTATTAATCCACAATTCTATTTTACCCTTTACTTTTTTTTTCTATTTTAACTCCACATCTCCAACCTATAACCTACTTTGATTTTTTCCAGTACTTTTGCAGCCAACGTTAAAGGTGTTTTGCTGCCTTCTGTTTTATTTTTTCTCATAATTTGTTTTTAACTCAATTTTAATTAATTGTGCTCCTCTGTGTTGTCTTCTTCTGTCTCGCTCCTTTGTTCCTTCTTCTATTTTATTTTTTAATAATTATTTTTATGCTTAATTTTTGATAAATTTAATATTTAAATAATTGAGGGTATTTTAGTAAACTTATTAGTTACAGTACGATACCAAACCAAAATAGCAAAATATTATTTAACAATAGCAAACAATATAATCTATCCAAACATTGTATTCATAAAATGATACGA
The DNA here is from genome assembly GCF_001879085.1 of Nicotiana attenuata. Lineage (NCBI taxonomy): Eukaryota > Viridiplantae > Streptophyta > Magnoliopsida > Solanales > Solanaceae > Nicotiana > Nicotiana attenuata. The sequence goes on from NW_017672683.1 coordinate 151,280, forward strand.
TACAATATAAAACGACGGGGAACAATGATCCAAACAGAGTGTTAGTCAATTCCAAGACCTAATATCATGCCTTAATTCATCTCATAGTTTAAACAGTTGAACATTTTTGTAAGCAAATGCCACACTCTTAAGCCCTTTATGTCTAGTGGTTGGTTTTGTGTCTGCATTGCGTCAAACACATAATTTAGGCTTCAAAATCTTATATGCTGAAGAGTAAATATTACATGCTTTCTAATTCACATATATACTGGTCTGTTATTTAGACTACAAGGCTAATGTGGTTGAATGCTATAACAGAGAGAAATAGAGAGATTCGACTTTCACAGATAATTTGCCGACTGTGTAGTTTCACCGCAAGCTATTTACTAACTGTTTGAAATGTCAAATCTTAAATTTAATGTAACTATGAAAAGCCTCGTTTTTTAACTTCGTCAGGTCCAATTTTCAGAGCTTCCATCCGATGTTCAGGGTCTTGTTATTGTTTGTTAGCTAGAGTACATCTTTTAGCATGACCAGGAACACTGAGTAGAATGTTTAATCAACCGAGTGAAACTATAGCAAATAGAGCCATGTAATAATTCCAAAAATCCATTTTATTAAATGGTAAACAGCTTTCTAATTGCTCGAAACTTGAAAGAAATCTAATACTCTCGAGGCATGAAGAAAGAGCTAGCTTGGGTGCGTGCAAGTTGGCCTCAACAACGCCGTTATCATTCTAGATAAGATAAAACCAGACTCTTGACTCATTGAGGGTTTGGTGGACGGCCATTGGCAGAACACACCCTGGAACCCCATTCGAGCAGCTCTTTGCTAGTATCATCCTTGTGAACAATAACTTCAATGAAGCATAAACAATCCTTCTTCTCCCCAGTTGCAGTTGCAATTGCTTCTGTGAGCTCCTCTTCAGTCCTTACCTGCAATCCAGTCAGAAACAATTTGAAAACAATGGCTTATTTATCAATGTATGGATGAGTATTTCTATACAGTAACACTCACCTTCATGGTCCAGCAATTGCCTTCACCATTGTGAATAGCATCCACTAAGCCAGTGTAGTTCCAGTTCTTGATCACATTGTATGGCCCGTCATGGATTTCAACCTCAATGGTGTAACCACCATTATTAATCAAGAAAATTATGCTCTTCTGCTCACAACGGATCATTGTTGACACGTCTTGTGCAGTAACCTGTGATCCAAATACCATTTAGTTCTACACACGAGTAATATTGTTGTACTAACATATTGGGTGTTTTTGGTGTCATTTTCCAGGAAAGTGTTTGCCGTTTAGTACCTGAAAACTTCCATCACCGATGCAAGATATGACACGTTTTTTAGGTACAGATTGCGCATAGCCCAAGGTAGCACCAACAGACCAACCAATGGAGCCATATTGCATCTGGAATTCATACCTGCAACACGAACTTTTTTCTTCTAATGTCTGTAAATAAAATGGATACCAGGCTGATAAGCTGTTATTAGTCACATACCCACATCCTTCTGGTAACTTAAGCTTCTGGCAATTGAACCAAGAATCCCCTGTCTCAGCAATCACTGCTGTTTCATCTGAAAGCATCTTCTGTATATGCTGGAACAGAACATTTACTCTTAGTGGTTCATTAGGCTCCGATTTTAGAGGTGTTCCTTCAGGCACAAATATCCGACGATAGTTTTCATAAGCAGTTTCATTTTTCTTTATTTTCTTTGATAGTTCAGACAGGAAATCTTTCATTAGGACACAACCAAAAGCTGGTCCATTGCCAATTACAACTCTATCAGGCTGCACGATGATCGATTTCTCTTTCTTGATCAGAAGTGAATATCCAACAGAGCTGTAGTCGTTAAAGATTGGACCAGCAAACAAGTAAGCATCAGCTGATTCAACAATTTCTGCGCAATAGGATGTGCCTACTGCACCCCAGTAAGTGCCAATGAAGTGAGGGTGTTGTTCCGCGACTAGCCCTTTTGCTGATGGCATCACTGCCATTGCATAACCAGAAGAATCAGCCAATTCAACAAAAGCATTACAAGCTTTGGCTACTCTTAGCTTTGGCCCTCCAATCATAACTGGTTTCACTGCCTTGCTTAGAAAGGTAACTGCTGCATCCACTGCAGCTTCCAATCCCCTCTTGTTACTTAACCTGTATCAGTAATTTAGGATTGTAAGTTACAGAACATTTTCTCATGCAACAGTAGCATATCCTTGACTTATCAGTGGGTTCTGCTCTTTATATTTTTTTTACACTCATATATACTCGCTGCGTCTAGTCTAGATCTGACACTGTTGAGTTCTGATTATGAGTTGAAGAATAGATCTCATGCAGCAGTGGCGAATCTAGGATTCAGAGTCAGCTGAGATCTGCTCGTTAATTTTTATCACACGCACATATAAAGTCCGAGCTAAACACAATGAGTTATGTCGAACCTGTTGCTTCTAGTCTAGACCCGACACTATCAAAAATAGATAATAAGGTAATGGTCATACCTAGGTGAAAGAGAAAATGGGATGGGATCCCTGCTGAAAGTTGGATGAGGAATGGCTGGCAAATTGCAACTTATACTGATGTATACTGGTTTGCTTTCTTTTAGAGCAGTGGAAATGGCTCTATCAATTTGTTCATGTGCATCATCCAAGTTGTTTACAACGGCCTAACACAAAAGCAAACAACAAAACATAAAAATATATTGTTGGATATGTAAGGTATTGTATTTCTATTGGAAAAGAATTATTCAAGTCTCATATAAAAGTCTTTAAGAAAGAACTAGATGAGTCTCACCCATGGCTAGATTTCTCCCATTATATATTTACTGGTTGTCATTAGCTTATGTATAAACATTCAATTCTACCTTTCATTACAAATTTCCAACATTGCAAGAGAATATATATTTTAACCTATTTGCCTCATTTACCAAGTTAATAGTCTCACTTATTAGGGACAATTATCTTTTAGGTGATCGTAAGAGTACTTTTACACTATCCGTATATAGAAGTTAAACTCAAACGGAAGCTAAGTATGAATTTTGTAAGATTTAGGCACGGGGTTCAAAAGCTAGATCTGATACCTGATAACATGTAACAGTCTGAAAACATCTTAATTCTTGGCTGAAATCAGGCAATCCAATAGTATGATGCAGTATTCTATTAGTTCCATAATCATTAGTATTAGGACCTCCCACAATGCAAATAACAGGTAGGTTTTCACTATAAGCACCAGCTATTGCATTAAGCACACTGAGCCCACCAACAGTAAACGTGACAACACATGCACCAACTCCGCGAGCTCGTGCATAGCCATCAGCAGCATATCCAGCATTGAGTTCATTGCAACAGCCAATATTCTTAAGCCTTGGTTCAGCAATGAGGTGATCAAGAAGTGTGAGATTGAAATCACCAGGCACTGAGAAAACATCTTGAATGCCAATTTCAACTAGCCTACGTGCCAAATGGCGCCCGAGAGTGGCATCAGCGTTCCCGATAACAGAAGAAGATTGAGAATCTTGGATACAGGATGTGCCTTTGGCTACTGAGCCGTCCATGTTATGAATTTTTTATGTAAAAGGAAAGGTTAAAATGGTAGTGAGAGAAGTAATGCAGAGGAAAATGGTGATGGCTAATGGTTAAGATGAGGAATATATATGTAAGAACAAAATTAAAGTCAGTTTGTTTAGATTCGAAAAGGTAGGAAACATTGATTGAAGAACAAGGTAGTGGTTTCTCGTATTGTTTTCTTGGAGAGGTGGTCAATTTTTTTCTTTTCTTTTACTGCTTCAAATATCAGGGAACCCAACACAGGGCGAATGTCTTGGCTCAATGATCGGAGTTACGGTCTAATTGTTGTACCATTTTAATTTATATCATTTAGGTGTAATATTTCAGCGGGTCATGTATATCTATATTATATTATAAGCACGAATGCCCTTAGCGAAATGTCGTTCATCTTTTTTATCCTTCAAAATTTATTTTCACACTAGATAAAATAATAAGTTAAGTAAGTTTTCTAGTATTTAGGAGTATACATAATACATTTAATTATTTACCTAGATTTTTAGGACTTCCTCCCTTTCCTTTTAAGTATATAGGAGTCTTTTTTCCCTTATAATAAATGAAACCTACTAAACTTAAATAATTGCATGAACTATAAAACATATCCATGAGTTTCGGATTAACGCCGCAATGGTTCCTAAGTTGCATGTTCACGTTTTGGCACAACAGGTTAGTACTATATATCTCATCAAAGAATAATTGATAGCAGATTTTTTCTGAAGGTTGATTAATTAAGAATTTTAGACAATAATTTTTCTTTAATCATGGTTAATATTTTTTAAACATTACTTTCTTCTTTTATTTTGGTGTTTAATCTGCATAAGTTTCATAGTCATACCAATCCACACGTTGACCATAATTCTCTCTATATGAAGGATCATGTTCTACTGATAATTTTATTTTCTTTATTACAAGAATTCGTTCTCGAAAATAAATTCCATGTTTCTGTTTCAATCAAGAACAAACAATGAGATTTGGTATGCCTTCTTGCTTTTGTTATATTATTTATTATTTATCCTTCTTCACACTCTAATATTATTGCATTGACTAATAATAGGCTTTCTCAATCATTGTTGCACGAGAATGTAAACAGTCTTTTTAGAAATATTTTAATTCGTTTTATCGGTTACATAAATTTTCTTTCAGAAATAATTTTGCGTATCTTAGTGGAGAACAATTAAGCCAACGTCTGCGGTTGTAACGACCCGACTGGTCGTTTTGCTTTCTAGAACCCCGTTCCCCTAAATAAGACTTTTCGTACTTGCTTTTACTGATTTATGATTTGCGGGGATGGTTGGTTCGGGATTTGGAAGAGTTTGGGTTGAAATCAGAACACTTGGTTCCTTAAGGTTGGCTTAAAAGGCCAAGTTTGACTTCGATCAACATTTTGAGTAAACGACCTCAAAATCAAGATTTGAAGGTTCCAACAGGTTCGTATGATGATTTCGGACTTGGGCGTATGTCCGGATCGGGCTTTGGATGACCCGGAGCGTTTTGGCACCTAATAGTGAAAGTTGATTCCTTAAAGATTTTTGAAGTTCTTTAAATTTGGTTTGGAGCGGGTTTTTGCGATATCGAGGTCCGAACGGGATTTCGAGACTGCAAATAGTTCCGTAATGTCATTTAAGACTTGCACGCAAAATTTGGTATCAATCCGAGTAGTATAAGTGTATTTCGTCACATTGGAAGTAAATTGAAGAACTTAAAGTTCATAAGTTTGAGTCAATTGGTTTTAGGGTGTGATTCCTGGTTTTAATGTTGTTTCCGGCGTTTCGAGGGTTCGATCCGTTTTATCATTTCAAACTTGTCGGTATGTTCGGGCAAGGCTCCGGGGGCCCCGAGCGTCAATCGGACGAGGCTCGAGCTAAGTTGAAAATGTGAGAAGGAGCTGAAGCTCCAGGTTTCTGTCATAACCGCACCTGTGGTTGGCCAGCCGCAGGTGCGAGCCCGCAGAAGCGTGTAAGCCATCGCAGATGCGGCCATGGGTGGCTATCCCAGAAACCGCAGAAGCGGCCTCCTTTCCGCAGAAGCGGAACCGCAGAAGCAGTTGGCGTTTCGTAGAAGCGGCCCAGTGGAGTTCCGCAGAAGCGGACACATTTCCGCAGATGCGGTGGGCGCAGGTGCGGCCCAAGACCGCAGATGCGGAAATTACTGAAGGCAGTGACCTTCATTTATTGCGAGAGTTAGCCATTTTTGGCTCATTTTCACTCATTGGTTTGGCGATTTTAGAGCTCTTGAGAGGGGTTTTTCACCAAGCTTTTGGAGGTAAGTAATTTCTACTATATGTGAGTTAAATACTTGGATTTTGGGTAGATTAACATATAAAGATTAGTAAAAATCATGGGATTAGAGTAAAAACCTAGGGTTTTGATAAAAATAAGATTTATCCACGAAATTTGTTATGGAATGAAGTAAAAATCATATATTCTTTATCCTTAGGTTATGGGTAACAACTTTCTTCGAAAATTTCCGAAATCCGGGTACGTGAGCCCCGGGATGAATTTTAGGAACCTTGCATTTAGGGTTGGAAAATTAGTTTAATAGTTAGAATATGAACTCTTGAGCATATATTGACTAGTTCTCACCCTATTTGAATAGTTCTGGATCATTCGGCTCCGATTTGAGGGTTTGAGCGCATTTTTGAAATTTAAAGTGAGATTTGAGACAAGGTAAGTCTCCTTTTTAACCTTGTAAGAGGGAATTAACTCCATAGGTGAATTAAATAAATGTATGTGACTATCTGTGGAGGCTACGCATGTACGTGGTGACGAGAGTCCATACGTAGCTACTATTATGCTAATTGTCCGGGTAGTTTAGAACCCGTATCATGCTATATTTGCAAATGCCTGCGTCCTTACTTGCTACTAATATCACTTAAGTCATGCTGGAAATTTGTAAACAAATATAGACGGCTAGACTCACTTACTTGAGAATTTGCATGAATTACTTGATTATAAATGGATAATGTGTGCTTCCTTGATAATGAATTGTTATTTGTGGATCGGGCCAAGCGCATCGGTAGTAAATAGATGCATCTATGATTCGCGTCATTCGACCCTCTGGCAGTGCACAATTTAATATTATCTTGGACCGGACCATACGACCTTGGCATAATGTGTGCATGTTATTTATTTGGAACTTTCTGTGATTTACACTGCTTAAATGCTTGAAATGTAAGCTGTTACATGATGTGATTGAAACTTGACATGTTGTTTGTGAAAGAATGTCTTACTTCTCCATGATCTTAATCTGTCATTTTTGTTCATGCTATTCACGCTTAGCGTAACGCTGGAATTATATTATTATTGACCCTAGTAAGTGTCAAGTCGACCGCTCGTCACTACTTCTTCGAGGTTAGACTGGATACTTACTGGGTACATATTATTTATGTACTCATACTACGCTTTTGTATTTAAATATACAGGATCTGAGGCAGGTGCATCTGGTTATCCATCCAGCGCGCATCCCTGATACTTGATCGAGATCTCACTGTGAGCTGCCCTCTTCCGAGCCGTTCAGCAGCATACTGGAGTCTCTCCTTTTGTTATTACTGTCTACTCTGTTTCAGGCAGTAGGATAGTTATACTCTTTTGTACATTCTACTAGTTGCTCTCGTACTTGTGACACTAGTTCCTGGCACACACATTTGTAGACTATCACTTTTGGGTTGTATTTCTATTATTATGACTTCCTTTAGTCTTTTCCGATTCGTTTGCCTTATAAATCTGTTAATGTTCGACTGTTTTAAATTTAAGTAAATGTGGGAATTTGTTTAGTAAAATGAATAAGAACACTAGTCGATTAGGGTTGCCTTGCTTAACAATGGTGTTGAGCGCCAGCACGACCTATAATGGAATTTGGGTCGTGCAACAGTGTTATTCATTGTTATTTGAAAGATAATTTTATAAAAGTTTATAATCTTCTACATTTTGAGTCTTAGAGTTATACACCTCAAGTGTGTGTGTAACGGATCTACTGGGAATAACCAAATAATTCTCGTCAATCATTGCCTAATTACCAATGGTTGTAGTAGACAAACTGATGTTGCTGTTCTTCTTCTTTTTAAAATTTGTTTTTATTAAATTAAAACTCACAAACTTCGCCCTCATAATTATTGTAATAACAAAGATGTTTGGCAAAAGAATATAGATAGGAGGGAGGGAGAGAGTTTTAACATTCAATCTGAGTTCACGTACGAGAGATAAAGAATCAAGACGAAGTGGTTTTCACCGTTGATGTAGCTTTGCAAGAATCTAACTTTTCATGCCTGAAGTTAGAAACTTAGAGGGTGTTTGGCTAAGCTTATAAGCTGGTCAAACTAGCTTATAAGCATTTTTCGGCTTATCTACACGTTTGGTAAAGTTAAAAGTGCTTATAAGCCAAGTGCTTATAAGTCAAAAATAAGCCAAAAGCCATAAGCTGGTCATCCCCAGCTTATGAATTTTTAGCTTATAAGCACTTTAAGTTTGACCAAAATTTTTACTATTTTATCCTTAAAGTATTCCATTTTAGAACAAAACTCCTACATCGATACTCACTGTCTCAAATAACTTGTCCTATTTAGGTTTATTTTTTACTGAAAAACTTTTGTTAATTTATTAATTATTATACCTTATGATTATATGCTTATCATAAAATAAATTATATTTATCATAAAAATTATCTTATCTAAGCACAATTATATTTAAAATAAAATGACAAATAGAATTTTTTTTGTATTTGAATCGATGAGGAATCTAAAATTTTAAAGAAATTACGCCCTTATAAGTGTAAACAATTCTAAGGTTATTTAAGTCATTTTAATTGAAAAAGAGCTTATCAGCACTTTTTATCAAATACTGTAGCAACTTATTAGTAATTTCAGCACTTGTACTGAAACACGTAACTGCTTATTTGTTAAATCAGTTTCAGCACTTAAAGTGCTTTTCAGCACCTAATGCGTATCAGCTACTTCAAATCAGCTAATTCAAACGGGCTCTTAAATACTTTAATTTGCAGCCATAAATTTTTGCTTTTGCGTTGTGCCTTGGATATGGAATCTACTATATATTATATATTATAATCTACGATGGCTCTCAACGAAATGTCATTTGTCTTTTTTACCCTTTAAAAATAAAGTTCACACTAGACACAACTATAATTAAAGTTATTTTCCTAATATTTAGGACTTTAAAGTCAACTAAAGTTTTGGCTATAAATCTTTTCTTATTTAAACTATCTACGAATTTTAAATATTTAAATAACTTAAAATCAACTAAAATCTTACTAAAATATTCTTTTCTTATTTAAATTATTTAAAATAAGTTTTGATTTATATATTAGGTACGAACTCCTTAACACTTTGTGGTAGGCATTTGAACAGCTATCCTTTCGCAAAATATTTAATACTCATGGTAAGTCAATTCATTCACAATTCCAAAAGCGGTAAATCTTTTTAAAAGATATTCTTATTGGAAATACATAAATAGCAACTACATAAAGCTCTAATTCATGGTCAAAGAAGGAAAACTGAATTTAAATTCAACCCATTATTTATCAAGATCTAATGATTTAAATTGATTTCCTTACCAAAATATGTTGGTGTAATTGTAATTTCTAACATTCGAGTGTGGTAAATTATATTTGATAGAATAGTTGGAGAAAAAAATACAATAAGTACATATTTGACTGCCCGTAGAACTACAATATGAAATCACCAGAACAAATTACCTATTGATTTCACGTTCAGAAATCTCTTTTTTTCCTCTTTTCCGGTTTAAAACTTTCAATTGTTTCTACACATGTATTGCTATGACAATATTTTGTCGGCTCGTAAGATTCTATGGTCAGTTATTAATTGTTGGATAGGCTTTTGAAAGTTACTTAGTTCTCTTTCGGATATGTTTTTACAAAAAAGTTTGATTTCTTCTCTTATATTTTTATATTTGATATTTATTTATCTGATGAATATATTTATTTATTCTTTACTTTCTTTTCATTTTTTCTTGAGCCGAGAGTCTACCGGAAACATGCTCTTTACTTTCTAGGTAGGAGTAAGGTCTGTGTACACACTACCCTCCGCAGACCCCACTTGTGGGATTATACTTAGTTGTTGTTATTTTAGATTATTTTTAATGTGCCATGTATTTTATAGTTCTTGTAAAATTTTTATTGGCATGATGATATAATCCTATTAATTTATTATTATCTAAGCTTTAGTTATTGATTTAAATTCCATGTTGCTTAGTATTTTTTATGTTTTTCTGTAACTTTATTCACGTATTTGATATTTATATATTATTTTCATGTCAGTTTTGGTTGGATAAACTTTTTTGAGATCAGAATAAACAGACAACTCAAAAGAAGGGAATAAAATGGGATTGAAATGGTGAGAATAACCCTAAATTTTTTGCCCCCTAGATTCATTTTTCTTATTCAAAAACTCAAATTATCTAGATTGTTTTTAAAAAAATTTGCCCCCTTGAAATTACAACAATTGAAAATGTAATACAAGCTAAGGTTAATATATATGGAAATTATCACAAATATATCAATGCTAAATTGATAAGAAAAAAAGAATACAAAATTGGAATGAAGCATCTCTAGTCAAACACATTGTCCTTGCATATATATTTACTTGACACGAGGCACACGTGCAACGCACGTACACTAAACTAGTTTGTATTAAAAGCAGTACTTTCCTTTTTACCTTACTCTTCCTATTTATTCACACCCCATCTATGGAGACTAGCTTAAATGGAACAATTAGAGCCTGTTTGGAAAGCCACCTTGGAAATGTATTTGGGTGTAATTGGGTGTAACTACACAGTTTGACATGTTTGTTTGGCCAAGTAATTACTTGGTCAACACGAAATTGGGTGTAATTGGAGGGGTGCAATTACACTCTCCAATTCTCAAGGGGGAGGTGAGAATTAATGGTAATTACAAGATTGCTTTTTAGTTTCTTTCCTTTTTGTTTTTATTTTAATTTATTTTCTTTATAACTTTTTATTTCTATTATTTTAATTTTTTAATTTTATTTTTACTTTTTAATTTCTTTTGAAATTTTAAAATATATTTTTCTTTGTACATTATTTATTTTTTATTTCTCTATTTTACTTCTTGCGATTCCATGTAATTGCTTATATTTTATTTTTTATTTATTTTATTATTCTATTTTTTGAAACACACCTCCTAATATTAGAAATAATGAGTCATTAACAAACTTGGCATATAATGAGTGATGCCATTAAACTGGAATTTCGTTGTTGAATGTGGTTATAAACTTATCTTGATTCCTAATATTAAGTTGTAGTAGAACTTATTATTATTATGTTAGAATTTGACATATGTTAATTTTTTTTTTGAATTTTGAAATTGGATTATATTCACGGTTCTAATTTACTTGTTTTTAGTAGTATTGGCTCACATGATGTTCTTAAAAACGTATATTTTTAGTTTTTGTAAGTATCTAAACTAAATATTATTAATTTGAAAAATATATAAAAATTATTTTTACAATGCTAGTTTTAAATATATGATTACTAATTAATGTATATTCACAAAAAAATATACATCTTAAATACCAAATATAATATCATTTATACTTGTAAAAATTTATAGGCATTATTTATTATATTAACTTTTAAGTTCTGATAGTTACTTAATTTAAAATTTAATCTAACTGTGTAATTACACTTGTGCAACCAAACAGTAAACTTGTAATTACACTGTAATTATATTATGAAAAACATACAGGTTATCGTAATTACACAACTGTGTAATTACTAGGCTGTGTAATTATTACCTTAATAATTACACCAATTTCAATTATCTGGTGACTTTCCAAACAAACCCATCTGTCTTTGCATTAGTGAAAATTATTATATTAGTGAAAATTAATATAGTTAACTCAGAACTTGCTTAGAATTGAGCGAAACTGTTGGTGTTGTTGCGGCAGCAAAGGTCTATTCCCCCTTCTTCCAAAGAGGAAAAAGGATGAAATTACCTTCCCATCTGTCTTTGCACGTTATGTAAGCTTTATATTGGTCTTATAAACATTAGTCTTAATTGATTTTTTTTTTGTGGTTCACGGTATTTGATTTTATCAGATATCAAGAAGGAGTTAACTTTTTTTTTTTTCCAAAGTTACCCCTGGAGTTAGGGGTGTTCATGGTTCGGTTTGAATCGGTTTTTCCCTAAAAAGAAACCAAACCAAATAAGTCGGTTTTTCAAATATTAGAACCAAACCAAACCAATTAAGTCGGTTTTTTCTCGATTCGGTTTATGTTGGATTTTGTCGGTTTTTTGGTTTTTTCGGTTATTTGTCGGTTTTTTCTTAAATATAGAACATACACTACCAAACACATATTTCGGCGATCACATTTTCAACGTAACACTATCAAATCAATCGCCCTTTGAGAAATCTATTGTTTACCAAGATATATTGATGATAATTGAATCAAACAGTGATAAATAATTTAAGGACTCAACTTAAAATATATTATTTTTAACACGAATTGGATTCTTACACTTAACAAAAGAAAACTACCAATCAAACTAGAATGTAAAGGTAAAGAACTATACTAAAAGTGCAAACTATTAACATTTACCATAAAAATTTTGAAACTTTGTATAAAAATATACATATATATATAGGTGTAATAATAAATTTGAAATAGCTACTCCTATAGTCGGTTTGGTTCGGTTTTTTTCGGTTTTTTTCTGATTAAAACCAAAACCAAACCAAATTTGATCGGTTTTTAAAATTCAAAACCAAAACCAAACCAAACCAAAAAGTACCGATTTTTTTGGTCGGTTCGGTTTGGTTCGGTTTTTTATGAACACCCCTACCTGGAGTAAAGAATCTGTGAATATTTATTATATTTTCATTGAACAAATTAAGGGTAATATGGTCAATTTAATTATTAATTAATGTTAAAATATGGATTCCTTAATATGTAAAAAAATAACTAAAGAATTAATTAAAGTGGGACGGAGGGGGTAAATAACTAGATAGATATCCCTCACCAATGTGTCTTTACTAGTAGAACTCGGGCCTATGGCTCATTTCATATTTGTAACTACTGATATTCATAAAACCTTCAATATTCTGATGACAAATTCACCAAAAAGCAAACCATATAGGACCATTTACTATATGCGACTCTTTAAGCATTTTATGTAACTAAAAGAATAGCAACCTACAAACCATAAGGTTATATATTCAGTAATAACTACATAAATCGAGCAACAATCTAAACGACCAAAGAGAGAAGCTCACAACTTGTTTGATCGCCGATTCTGCCCAAAATCTAAGGAACTCTATAAATCAATGTTCCAACAGACCCAAAACCAGTTGACCTCTTCAAATCATAGTTCTAACTTCAGAGAAGCATCTTGTGTACATATATTGTGACAAATCAAGTTAAGTGTCTTCCTTCACGAGACAACTGATGATGACCAAGAGAACCTGTCTTTTACCACACCAAAAAAGGCAATTTCATAAAAATAAAATAAATACATAAACATCAGATGCAGCAGCAAAACTAGCAGTAGCTTCGAATTTCCCCAATAAGGAATGAATTGGATTATATATCAAACCACAGCCTCGTAAAGAGGACTTGAATAAGCAAAGTACAGTTGGGCATATGAATAATAATGAATAACAGAGATGAGACATGAACCCCTTCCTATCAAATACCTCGGTTGTCCTATATATTCTGGTAGAAAAAAGTTGTCTACCTTTACAGGGATGGTTAGCAAGGTGATTAACAGGATCAAAGGATGGCATTTAAAGCTACTTTCTTCTGGAGGCAGGGCAATTCTTATCAGGCATGTTCTATTGGCCCTGAATGTCCATACATTGGCTGCAGTCCATCCAACCAAGGGTACTATCGCTACAATTGAGAGGTACTTGGCTAGAAGAGCCAAGGGTACTATCGCTACGATTGAGAGGTACTTAGCTAGATTCTTCTGGTCTGGGCAAGAGACTAGTGATGGATACCATTGGTCTGCATGCTCCAAACTTTGTTTTTCATATGAAGAGGGAGAGGCTAATTTTAGAAAGTTGGAGGATGTCTGCAAAGCCTTCACCAACAGAGTAATGGTGGAGGTTGAGAGCCACAAACTCCTTATGGTCCCAATTTGCCAAAGCCAAATATTGTAGAATCTATCATCCACTGATTAGTCAACGGACAACTGGCAAATCCTATAACTGGCAGGCTATGTGCAAATTGAAACATGAAGTAGAGCAGAACATCTTATGGAGAGTTGGGAGAGGTAATAGCAGCTTTTGGTATGATAATTGGACCAATTTTAGTCCTTTGTCTTCCAGCTTAGGCGAAGATGTCGGGTATGACGATACCAAGGTCAATGAAGTATATAAGAATGGAGTATGGGACTGGTCTTGCTTACATATTCAGCCTCCTGAAGCTGTTAAGACTTTGGTAGCCACCGTTCACATCACAATTGGCCAAGAAGAGGATGACACTCCAATCAGGACAATTACTACTTCAGGAAAATTCAGTTCGGCCTCTGCTTGGAATGCATTGAGACAAAGAAATCATCTTGCTTCTTTTGACTCTAAGTTATGGCATGAAGATGTCCCATTTAAGATGTCTTTCTTGGCTTGGAGAGATGTCCATGGAAAAATAGCAACAGATGAAAGGATCACGAGGTTTGAGATTTCCTTAGCCTCTAAATGTTGTTGGTGCCATTCTCCCGGAATGATCCCAGGCGAGGAAACGTGTGAACGCTTATTTTATCAAGGACATTTTGCACAACAAGTGTGGGCGTTTTTGCTGGAATGGTTGGAATAGCTCATATGAACATCCCCTTAAGAACTCTGTTTGCTAACTGTTGGAATCATAAGTCCAAAAACTCTGTCGCTGCATTTGTTTTCCAGATTATGCCTCCTATTGTTGTATGGGAGCTGTGGAGGTCAAGGTGCTGTAGCAAATATGAAATGGAGAGGCCATCAATGGCAAGATCCAAATGCCTTATCACTTTTAACATTGCCCAATTAGTTAACTCTCATTTTGGGAAGCTAGCTGTTAACAATAATTGGGAAGACATATGTAAACTCTTTGACTACTCTCTGGTTGAAAGGTGCATAACTGAGGTTAAGTGGCTTAAGCCACCTTTGCTCTTTGTTAAGTTAAACAGTGATGGTAGTTGTGTTAAGGGAATTGTAGAGGTGGCGGGGCGATTAGAGACAGTGGTGGTAAAACACTTGCAGCTAATGCTATACCAATGAGTCAAGGAACAAGTAACTTAGCAGAAGCAGAAGCCCTTCTTTTTGGCCTAAAATGGTGCGTTCAACAAGGATATGAACTGATTATTGGTAAAATTGACTCCTTGCTACTTCACAATTGCATTCAAGGCATATGGTCCACACTATGGAGAATCAACCGTGTTGTTATGGAGGTAAAAACGCTGGTTGAACAAAAAGGTCTAATCATTAGACAGTGCTTTAGAGAAGCAAATCAAGTTGCGGACAACATGGCTTCTCTAATTCACCCATTAGAGGAAGTATATATTTTCACTTATTTTGACACATTGCCTCGGCAGGTCAAAGGGCTTCTAAATGTAGATAGATGGCAAATTTCAGCATTCCGAGTCTAAGAAGAGAAGACCAAGTACCATAGTGTATGAACCACCATGAGTTCTCGACTTTATTACCGATTGGCATGTTGGTGTGGAGATAATCCCACCAATTCTGTACTTATTGTATGAATGTGTCAAATTCTCAATCCATATAGAAGGCCAGGCTATACCCTCCTCCTTCAAAATGAATCTTCTGCATTGCAAAGGTAATAAAATCGTGACTTGGAGTTAAAAATAAATAATAATAAAAAAATATCAAGACCTTTAGTACACCAACACAATACCTCTACCAGAGAACACGACCTGACCTTAACGTATCTCCAAGACATTGTAACACCTCAGAGATGGACAAACAAATACCCCCCCCCCCCTCTTCCCCCCCAAACAAACCGACCCCACCCAAAACCAACACCGAATTAACCACCCTTGCACTCGACCAGACAATATAACCAAATTTGGTTGGTAAATGTGGCGGTATTATGAACCTCACCAACTACATCTGGTGTACATGACATAACATCTCTCAGGCTGAAGCAGTCTCATCCTTTTTCTCTGCATTATCAGAAGGCTTCTCATCTTTGATGTCGTCTTCCTTCGTTTTCTCTTCAGCTTTTTCCACGCTCTTCTCTTCTGACTTCTCATCTTCAACACTCAACTTCTCAAGTAGGCCAGCAGCATTAGATGCATCCTCATTTTCCTCTTTCTTCTTTTGTGATTCAGCAACCTCTTGAAACGTCTCCATGAAGGTCTTGCAATCTATAAGAAACACATTACAGTAAGACATCATTTTTGCTGAAAATAAAAAAGAAAAAACAGAGGCAGGCAACATAAAAGAATTTGGCACATGTCATGTATACTATATTTTTGAGAAGGATGATCATGTATACTACTTATCTACAACTTCCTCAGAATCACTTCTACTAACCCCCCCCCCCCCCCCTCTCCATCCAGTGTTTGACAAACCTCCAATCATGGGCAATTTTCTAACCCTTTTAAAAGTAATTAACTCCAATATGTTGAATGGAACTGCAATGATGACCAAGTTGAGGGATCTAAAAGACCTGGTAAAATAAAAGGTTACCTCACACCCGGGTAGGTTCACTCCACACCTTATAATCCAGTATTCCTTTTTGACAATTTATAATGCACAAGTCCTCAAGTCCCTAAAGAGCAATCTCTCTCAAGTAGATAAGCATGTTGCAGTATTAACCATGATCTTTTAGCAAAACTCGATGAGGTCATTGGGATTCTAGAGAGAAGTCCCAGATCAGTTAACTCTCAACACCAACACATACCTCAAGCAAGACGATATGACGCAAAGGTTCTCAACAACCTCATTAAGCAACAAAGATCAATTGCTTTGGTCAGGTTCCAGTAGTTTAGAGAATCATAAATGATGGCTCTTTAATGAGTCCCCATACACAGACGTTTTTTCCTTCTAAGGCTGCATCCAATTTTGCAGTCTAATGTTTTAGATTCAAAATTAATGAAGGCCTTCAATGACATCGTTTCAGGAATTTGGGAATTTCGGGGCAATAGCAGAGGGCAGAAGCAAGGGGGTCTACTAATACATACAGTTATTACTTGTTCCCATCATTCCCCTCTTCCCTTATGCCAACCTAGCTTACACCTTAGGAACTTAAAATTTTAATATGTGGAGTAAAAGCAGGAGCACACAATTTGGGAAAAGAAGTCAATTCATACCATGACAAAATTCTAAGATAAAGTAATACTATAAAGAGAATAAAAACAACAGAACAATTGAGCACAAAACAAAGGCATAAGATAATATGTATAATGCCACTTCACAAAATAAGGCACAAAACCAGTTCAAGGTCTGGTTTGCTTTTTCTTCTTATATCAGCAAAGCTGTGGATCTACTGTTTAGGAGGGCATAATAAGGCATGGGAGTGACCGGACTGGTAATGTAACCCAAGTCACAAGAGAGACAAACTATCACGCACACAATGTCGAGCAGTAAAATTTGGGCATCCAAAATTTTGGGTCAGCACTTGAGTTTAGAATTGGAAAAGAATATAAGGTATTCATCAATCCCTAGTATCTGCATTCAACCTTCATACAACATTTTACTCTTCCAAGTTCTATTCAAGCTTGATCTTGGTTTTAAAAGGCAAGGACACAGGGTGATACTTTTAACCTATCATATGGTGAGGCAAAGTCCGTGACATCACACTTACAGTAAAGAAAAATATATCAGGCACAATCCATAGTAGATTGACAGACACTCTACTTCATGTGTAGATTATTTGATTCTACATCTTGACATTACAATTAACAAGGCATTATTATAGATGTATCCTTCTATACTTTTTTTGAGACGTTATCCTGACCCTGCGTGAAAGTGGAATGCTTCGCACACGAGCATGCCCCTTTTTTAAATTAAGAAGAGAATCCTCCTATACCTTTTTCACGAAGATGTGGAAACCTACTAAACTTGATTGATCTCAATACCATTAACTGCAACTATCACTTGATTTAAGTCTACAACCAGATTAGGCACACAGTACAACATTCCATATAGAAAATGAGATTTTCTCCAAACAAAATAACAATAGGGACCAGGGAAGCAGGGAAGCTAGTATAATGACTAGCAATCAAGAGATAAAGGCAATCATGAAGAAAAGAAATTTCAAATTTTGGCAAATTGAAAACTTCACCAAACAAACAAGACCCTAAAATCTAGCAGAAACTGACAGTAATTCAGAGTTCGAAATTCTTACTCTCGATGGACGCAAATCTAATACAGAAAAATTCATCCTTCAATTCACCATCAGCAAAATCTGCTGCATGCCACACACAGGATTTCTCACTTCCAGCATGTTCCTGAACCGTCATTGTCGGAATAACTGAAGCATATAATACAGCACAATTCATGAGATCAGAGTCTATGTTACAGATCTCAACCAAACGAAACACATAAATGAATAAATCGATATTAATAATGCACAAAAAAAAGTCATAAAGTGAATATTAATAGACAAACCTAGATGATTAACACAGATCTTAAGAGTCTTAGATTGGCGCATAACAAGGCGAACTTTTCCAGTCTCCTTATGTTTCAAAAACTTAACAGTACCAGCACCTCTCTCTTTCCACTGATTTCCATCTTTATCGAATCGATAAAGCTTAGCTTTCCTGTATAACGATAAATTTACATTATTATTAACCCTAGAAATTGGAGTAGATCGATGTAGGCAACAAACAATAAACACGATATGAGAGAAATTGAATAATTACAAATCGAGGATAGCATCTTCGTCCTCTTCGCCAGTTATTACGGCTACTTCCTCCAGTCTGACGATCGGCGCGACCTGAGCTCCGGTATCTTCGTCATCGGCTCCGGCAGCCGCTTCTTCCTCTTCTCTGTGCTCGTGCTGGGGCTCTATGCTTGCCATTGTTTTTGTACGGATGCTGTGTTTCTTCACAGAGAGGTTTTGTAAAGAGAGAGAGAAAGTGGGATATTAGGGAATAGGAAGAAAGGTTTATATAAGATTTGAATGCGCAGCGTGAACCCAACGCAGCAGACGCCAAAACAAAACTTGAGTCGGCAAGCCCATGATTTATTATTAGATGACTATCCAATTGGCGTAAAAAAAATCATTCACTTACACCTTTTACAAAATTGTTTATTAAAGAATTATATAATACAATTTTGTAAATTGAAGAATAGTTAGATCACATATAAACTCTTAAAAATAAGAATATTGGTCCTATTCATCAATAAAGTAGATAATGGCCTAGCAAAGCATGAAAATGACCTAGATAGTTTTGGAAGCTCAGTGGTCTATTATGCATCACTTTCTTTGGTTTTAATTTCGTATCAACATGTATTAGCAATGTATTCTACACAGGTCAGCTACAAAAAGAAAACGAATTAGCAATAAGCAAATTATGTAGTTAAACAATAAAAATTCGTCACAAATCCTATTTAGTGACAAATTAGCGACGATATTAACGATTGCTATTTTTTTCAACAATAATTACTATCTCAAAATATAATAGTAGATATTTTTTTGTAGCAACATTCATATTAAAGAATAGGAGAAAAAAACGGATTTAATAACAAAACTTTGAAAGAAATACTTATTATTTAAATTTTAAGAACAACAAATAGTTCATATCAATAAAATATAAAGAGGTAAATTGGTCTTGTGAATACAAGGACAAAAAAAAACAATACACAAGTCGCGGAGTTTCCTTGTTGGTGTAAGTATTTGATTTTTGTGAATTAAAGTACATATTAAATTTGGACATTTTTGTGAATTAAAGTACATATTAAATTTGGACATCCTCCTAGATATGATAAATTTTCATAAAACACTATCTTTTAGTGGTAATTAGCTATCTATAGATACTATTTGCTATATTACGCCCTGTAGATGCGTTTTACGTTTTTATAAGATGTATTTGATGTATTTAGACTACTGTATTCATGAATACAATAGGAAAAATATGCGTGAATCATGGAAGTCCAGCTAATCAGTTGTTGTATTTAACTGTATTCAAGAGTTGTATCATTGAATGCAGTAACATATATTCCTTAAAAAAGGGACCTTTCAACTGATTTAAAACGGAAAGGAAATCATTCTAGCAAATAGTCTCCTAATATAACTCAACTAACACAATTATATCACCCATAATCTGTATTTCTCCCTTCATTAAAGATTTTCCATCCAAAAGTATCAAAAAACAGAGCAAATCGTGGATTCTCAATTCCCCCTTCTTTCTTTTCAGTTCCTTTGTTACAGTTCGTACAAAACAAATTTCAACCAAGAAAACTCGAGATTGCTACAATTATATACAGAAATACGTTGAAATTCGATTTTGCATATGACTACATCAATGTACCCCTAAATCACATGAATTTTGTTCCATGGAGTTAATTTTTTCCGTTAAATTTAGTCATGGATTTAAATTTACTTATGTCTGTGCAGATTCCTAATGAAGTTGAATAATGAGACCGTCTCCATTGAGCTCAAGAATGGCATCGTTGTTCATGGAACTATTACAAGTATCTCTTTCTTTCCCTACCTCTCAGTCTCTCCATTGTGCGTTTTTTATTGATTATGTATTAATAATACATGTATTGTTGCGGAGCATTACGCTAGTACAGAAGAATTGAATGTAAAATTAAATTGTATGTATATGTATTTAGCTGTATTTGTGAAAGGTTACTTGACCTTCACTGTTGTTCTTTTTTTATTTTTTATGTATTAATAATACATGTATTCTTGTGGAATATAGTGGCTCTAACTGTTTTTTATTAAATGTATTTGTTGTATTAAAATGTATGCTTATAAGTATAGGTGTATTCAGACATGATTAAATGTATAACAGTGTATATATTTGTATTGTATACTACTCTCTCTATATATATAGATGCAATAAAATATTCAAATGTAGGTGGTGCCATCGACTGAATATTTGCATACAGTGAACGGTGAAGGAAGGCATTACACCGTATGCCTCTTAGAGAGAAAATGCAATTGTGGGCGGTTCCAAGTCGACGAATTACCGTGCCCACACGCTTGGGCTGTCCTGAAGAGCAAGTTTCTAATGCCAGAAGATTATTGCTCTGATTATTACAAACCAAAGTCTGTTGTAATGACATTGAGGTGCCCGTGTATCCTTTGCCGGACCGGAAAGAATGGAATATACCAGCACATATAGCAGATGAAGTTGTATTATCATCCAAATGGAAAAGACCTCCGGGAAGACCAAAGAAGAAGCATGATAAGCCGTTCATTAAATTGCTGCAGAAGAAAAATCAACATTCGTGTAGCATATGTGGGCAGGAAGGACATAATAAGCGTACTTGTAGAAATGTTCNAGAGGGCTGGGAACAACGCGTTCGCGGAAGACTTATCGCGAACGCGTAGAAGGGGGAAAGGCTGGGTCCAGGACTTGTACTATGCGAATGCGAGATGGGGTAACGCGAACGCGATGAAGAAGAGGTTGTTACTACGCGAACGCGAGGACTAGTCCGCGAACGCGATGAAGGAATTACTGGGGGGTCCTGAGTTGGCTTACACGATCACGTATGGGGTAACGCGAACGCGATGAAGGGAAGGCTAAGGCTATGCGAACGCGAGATGAAAGACGCGGTCGCGAAGAAGGAAAGCACTATGTAAAAATTGCAGGAAATCTGCTACTTTTTCTAAGTTCAAAAATACCCCGAACACCTCCGAAAACACTCCCGAGCCCTCGGGGCTCCCAACCAATCACACACACTAACTCAACAACATCCTACGAACTTACTCGAGCGATCAAATCGCCAAAACAACATCAAAATCAATGAATCAAACCTCAAAATCATCATTTTTCATTCTAACTTCACAAACTTCAAACTTTAGATATTTAGGTCCGAAACACGCCAAATGACGTCCGTTTTCGACCAAACTTTACGGAAAGCGCTTAACACATATTTAAGACTTGTACCAGGCATCGGAACCAAAATACGAGCCCGATACCATAGTCTTTTAATCAATTTTCATTTCCATTTTCCTTAATAATTTCAGAAAAACAATTAAACAGAAAAATTCTTTTCCCGGGCTCTAGACCTCGGAATTCGACTCCGGGCATATGTCCGAGTCCCATATTTTTCTACGGACCCTTCGGGACCGTCAAATCACGGGTCCGGGTCCGTTTACCAAAAATGTTGACCGAAGTCAACTTTAAATCATTTTAAAGCCACATTTTGAAATTTTCCACAAAGTTTAACATATAATCTTTTCGGCTACGCGCCCGGACTGCGCACGCAAATCGAGGCAAGTAAAAATGAGGTTTTCAAGGCCTCGGAAGCACGGAAAAAGAGAGAAATCCGGTGATGACCCTTTGGGTCGTCACAGAAGGTGCTTCGCTCTCGCTTATGGCATCAACGTCTATCTTCCGCATAGCATAGTCCCAAAGGACGGCACCATATCTTTGACGAAGTAAATTGGCATCAAATTTTGTTTGTGACACCAAACCAACGGTGCTCAGAAACTCGGCAATTGTCGCGACATGCACCCCACAATCCCTGAAAGAATACATTAAAACAGTTACAAACAAGAATTTAAAAAAGGTTTCATATTCATCATCAATACATAATTAAGTGTTATGAATACATATAAATACAACTAGATACAGTTAAATATTGAAATACATATTCATACCATTGAGTACAAAATAGTAAATATCTACATACAATATGCAAGGAAATCTGTAATAAGTACGGAAAAATAGTGAATGTAAATTTGAATACATCTAATTACATTTAAACACAACATATAATAACTAAGTAAGTACAACTCAGTGAATGACATTGTAAATATGCAAATGAGTTCTGGATGTTTAAATGCTTATGAATACAACTAAATACATACGAATACATCAACATACATATAAATCACATGAATAATTAAGACTACATTAATGTACCCCTAAATCAGTTGAACATCTTTGAAAGCATATTGATACAATAACAATTGCCTTTTCGTGCCGTGTATCCGAGCTTTTTTTTGCATCAACTTCCTTAAACTTGACACATGAAGAATCATTCATAGGTTTTTTCCTCTTTTTCGCAACTGGAACTTTTGTTTCTTTTAAGGATTTCTCAACTTGGACTTCTTTCGATTTGTCATTGTGTAATTTAGTTCTTCTCTCTGAAGCTGTAGTTGCCGATACACCTGCAAATTCCGACTCCGCTTGAGATATTTGCAACGAGAAAGAGGGCCCATCCAAATTGAGAATTTTTGTGGGTATACCTCTGGTTACCATCTTGTGTGACGACAAATCCAACATTGGAGAGAAAAATGATAGCTATCTGTTGAGTAAACAATAACAATGGTTATTGTTTAAGAAGCAAACAAAAATCTGTATCAAAATCAAAGAAGCTAAATACTTTTATCAAAATCTAAGAAGCTAAATACTTACCGTAAGAACTTGTAGCAGGAAATAAAACCACGATTTTAGAGAGAACCTAACTGGGGAGTGATAATGGGGGAGACCTAGCGAATTTGGGTGGGAGAAGAAGTCTGAAACGTAGTTTTGTGGGAGAAGAGAGTAAAGTGTATGAAGAGAGAGAGAGAGAGAGAGAGAGAGAGAGAGAGAGAGAGAGAACGTGAATTGTGAAATTTACCGTAATTATGTGAGAGAAAATCTGAAAAAGAAGAGAGAAAAATATTAATTAGCGTATATGGTGCCTTAAGTATAGGATGTAACCATAATTAAATATTTTGCTATAAAGGGTAAAAGGTAGCTATATAATATAATTTTTTAAAATGATATTTATTTAAAATAAATAGGGTATTAAGCTTTTCTATAGGGTGTAAAAATTCCATTCAAGAAATACCAGGTCCAAATTAAATTTAATTATCTAAGTCCATCATGGATTTAATTAAAATCTAATTTTATTTGGGCCAACCCATTTAGTTGGACCGTAAAAGATGAGCGCATTTTACTAACCCAAGGTCGAAAAGGCTGGTGTTAAAGCTTAGACTCATGCCACGTATCAAGTAATGTGGCAATCCAAGCCAAATAAATGAGCCAATAAAATCATGACATGTGTCAAGTGATGTGGCAATCTAAGCCAAATAAATGAGCCAATGGAATCATGCAATGTGTCAAGAAAGGGTGGCATATCAAGTCAAATCAACAACCAATAGAGTTGAGCCAAGTAGCTAGATGGTATTGGGCGGTTCGAAAGGACCAACACAGAGCCACGCCACTTCCTACAACAATAAATATAGGTCTTCATAAAGCTAAAAGACACTAGAAGTGATAACAAGAAGCAAGCAGAGAGCTCGTGGATCGAACACCACAGATTTCTCTACAAGCTACAAGTTCAAGCACTCAAGCTACAAGTTCAAGTTTAAGTTCAAAATCAAGAACGAAGGCAAATCAAATACCAAGGCGTTTGAGACAAGATTACTTGTTCGTGATCAAATTCAAATTCAAGTTCAAGAAGAATCAAGACCAAGTTTACAAGCTCTTGAATCAAAATCAAAATCAAGTTCATCAAGATAGTTTATATTCTTGAAGAATCAAAGGAATGCTATAGAGATTGTAACACTCAATATTTATTGAAATCAAAAACTACATTTGTTGCGCAATTTTCTAGTCTTGATTATTTATTTTTCTCAACGCAAAAATTTGTTGTTACAAATTCTGGCATGCCCAGTGGGACTATCTCTACCTCTCAACTCTTCAAATTACCAAATTTCAAGAACACTGAAATGGCTGTGAGCACGTGATTTTTGCCCGACTAAAATATTCCTACAAAATTCATAAAATAGGATTTTCCTAATTATTTTAATTTTTATAGAATTTTAGGAATTTCTTGTTAATTTTTGTTTGCATTTAGTTGCATGTTTAACATTTTAAAATCATAAGAAAAATATCAAAAATGTCTAAAATATTTCGTGCATAGCATTTTAGGTCTTAGTTGCATTTAGGATTTAAATACGTGAGCTAATTGCATTATTAAACAAAAATCAAAAAAAATTTGGTCATTTTACATATTTGGCTTCTAGTTTTAAAATTAGTATTTTTCTTTCTCTAGTTTTAAGTTAATTAATTATTTTAATAATAGAAATGGACAGTTAAGTTTATTCTATAAATTAGATTTGGTTTAGGACTTAATTTAGGTCTTTAATCAATTTTATTAGTTTTTAAAAATCAAGAAAAAGAGAAAAAGAAAAGAAAAGAGAAAGGATTTTTGTTTGGTTTCGGATTTGGGCCAAAATAATGTCTAAGCCCAAATTTCCCTCACTAACCCACCCCAGTCCAGCCCAAACCCAATTCGCCCCCCTCCACCAAAAGACCAAAACGATGCCGTTTTTGTCACACTCAATCCCATCCGTTGATCACCTTAGATCTAACGGTTGGGAACTAACCCCCACACCC
>NW_017672684.1:0-40727 GCF_001879085.1 Nicotiana attenuata
ATGTTGAGCTGAATGCTGAAATTAAACTGGAATTCTCAAGGAAACAGTCTATTTTTGGTTTTTCTACTGATTTTTCTATTGTTTTTTTTTATTTCTTATATAAAACTAAGATCTAGAAGAAGATTGTTTTTAAAAGATTTGAAATTCAAACTATAGCTCAGATCTATTGAGAGGATTTTGGGGGAAATTTTTGGAGGCTCCCAAAACTTCCCAATGAATGCATTGGGGTTGCCTTTTATAGGCAACAAATAGGGTAGAATGTTCTAGATGGCACTCACACAGTTTTCCTTCTTTTAATTTCAGATTTCACCCATTAGTCCTTCAATTTCTGACTTGTTTCTCAAGTTACTGCCCTAAGTTTACTGAATCCTACACTAAAGTCCTATTCTAGAAGGCCTTAGGGTGTTCTTCTACCCACACAATGTCTATACTACCCTTTCTTTTGTTTTGAAATTACTATTCTTAACAAAACTACCCTTTTCCATGCCTAAACTACCCTTATTTGCTCCCTGAAATTACTACCCAACCCTAAATGTCCAAATTATCCTTTATCTAGACTAAAATTTACCAAATGACCCAATCCCTTTACCTCAGTCAGCAATTAGGATTAAACACTAAAAGGAATTCACAAGTTCAACTAAACCTGAACAAACTAACTAAACTAAATACTGATTACTAACTAAACTAAGCTAACCAATCAACTAATACAAGATTAACAGCTAACCAAAACAAAACCAAACAAAGCTCAAGCAAGATCAAATAACAGATTATCTACACTAATGAAAGCAAATTTCAGAACATCATATCAACTAATGGACTTAAATCATACATGAAGCAAAACTAAAATGTAAGCTAATATGCTTGACCCTAATTTCAAATCATTATCATGGATAAAAGACAAGTAAACGGAAATAAAAGAAATCCTCATACTGAACATAGGCCAATTAACAGACAAATGAAAAATGCGGGCAAATCCTCAATCGATAACAAAGGTGAATGAACCAGAAGACATTACCTATGGAGCCCGAACCGGAGGCTGGAAAAAATGATTCGAGCCTCGGAATAATGTAATCGTTTGTTCTTACCAAGGACAAATGAACACGTTATTTCGTGACTCGAATCCAACGCAGAACTCAGGGAATCCAAAAAAAATGAGCAAACCCAAATTCCTAGAATTCTGCCATCGCCATGATTTAGATTCGAACAGTTCCGCTAACATTTGAGAGAAACCAATGAGGATTTAGGGATGATAGAGGTCGGAGGAGGGTAGGGTGTGAATTTGGACGAGTTTGGATGATTTAGGGTTTTCACCGGAGATTTCGATCTAAGATTTGAGAAGATCGGATAGGATTTGAGGGATGGGATTTGGGGATTTGGAAAGAGGAGGGGACGGGGATTCAATGGTGTAATTTTGGGGTCCATTGGAGCATCGCCGCCTCCGGCGGCGATTTCCGGCCGGGGGAGGCATGGCGGAGCCGATGAGGAGCGACAGGGTACGAGGAGGGAGATACATGTCTTTAGGGTTTGAAAATTATTCAGACACTTATATTATTTACCAAGATTGAACATGATCCATTGGATCAGGGGGAATCGACGGCTATGATCAATTGACGCCAAAACGGCGTCGTTTGGTCCATCTCGGAACTGGACGGGTACAGGAGCATTGGGCTGGGTCGGAACACTGATTTGGGCCAAGGAATGGGAAAATTATAGAGGCCCCAAAAGGCTGATCTCTTTAATTCAAGCCCCTTTTCAATTCATTTTCCTTTTCTTCTTCTTTATTTTTTTTTTATATTGTTTTTGTATTTATTTTATTTACTATTTATATTTTCCTGATTTCCATAAAAATGCAAAAAAAAAAAAAAATAAAGACCCAATATATTTTCAAAATTAAGCTAATTAATTTCTAAAATTGTTTAAAACCTATTTCGCGACAAATTCAACAATTAAAAATGCAAAAGTGGACTATTTTTGTTATTTTCTTCATATTGTGTTCTAAAAACAACTTAACCACTAATTAATCCTAAAATATGAAATTAAATCCTAAATGCAAATGCCAAGTGTATTTTTATATTTTTCATGTGAATTAAAATGCACAAATAAAATGCCAACAATTAACAGAAAATAACACAAAATTTCCAAAATCATAAAATAAAGAAAAAATCATTTTGTTTGAATTTTTGGGAATAATTCATATATAGGGCAAAAATCACGTGCTCACACTTATTACTTGTTACTGATCTTTTTATGATTCCAAAAAGGGAAAAATTAATTGAGGGGGAACATGTTTGGGGAACGGTTCAGGGGGAATAACAGGAAAATTTTTATGGTACTTTGGTTCTCAGGGGAACTTCAACAAGTTTGTCATCATCAAAAAAGGGAAAATTGATAGGTTACGTGTCCTGTTATATTTTGATGATCTAACAAACTTAATGATAAGAACCAGATGGGGAACCTGTTCCACATCCTCAAAGTACTCAAGATCAACAAGTCTCAAGTCTGGAACATGTTCCAACACTCAGAGTCAAAGAAACAACAGAGGGAACATATGTACATCAGTTCCCTTGCTGGCTGTACCAGTCAACTCCCCAAACATGCTTGCATCATTCAAGTGATGTCACTTGTGTAATATCCACAGGAAGCAAAGGGAAAACAAAGCACTTGCACATTCCGGAATTTATCAAGCTTTCTCTCAAGTGTGTTGCCAACTTGCAACTGACTTTCAGGGCTTCAAGAACAGAGAACATCACAACGAAGGATCAGTTTCCTGCACTGAGTTATTTCATGTCCTTAGTTATGTTGTACCTTTCTTAAAGTAATTTACTTGTAATTCCTACTTAGCTTAGCTAGAAGCATTTTGTAGGAAACCTTTGTAAAACCATAAACCTTGTGTTTGTGTCTTGACTAGAGTTAGTCGAGTTGTGAGCTTTATAATATAGTTATTACAAAGAGGCTTGTAATCTGATAACCTGAAGTTGCTTGGTTAGCGAAGTTGAAATCCTACGAGTGTAGGTCGTGGTTTTTAATCCCGTGAGCTAGAAGTTTTTCACGTAGAACTCTGTTGTGTTATTTACTTACTGTTGTGTGTATGTTCTGTGGGAACTAACAGAGAACCAGGCTCTCTATATAGTTTGGTGGACCTTAGTTTCTATCGTGTAGGATGTAAGGAAAGCGTTTAGCAACAGTTATAAGTAGTAAACAATTAAAATAATATTTTTATGTTGGGGGATACTGGAGACACATATTACAAAGCCTGAGTATAAAGTGCGGGAAAAATTGACTAGAAAAATAATGTCGACGTCTTTTCGTCAAATCACACCCGTTCATAAGTTGCATATAGTTTTTAAAATTCAACCTAAAGAGCTAGCATTAAACTAACCCCAATATTAACATAATTAATTTTTGAACTGCAAGGACGTGTTTCGATTAGAAAAAATTTCTACTGAATGTACAAACCAATGTAATAAAAGCGATAAAATTCAATTTGGACGATCAAGGCAATGCCTTAGATGTAAACTGTAAAGTAACAAATCCATTATGTTTTGTCAAATTAAAAAATCTGAAAGATTCAGGAGGAGCATGTTCCTTTTTATTAAGATTAGAGTAAAACAAAGTCAAAAACCTGGTACGCCTTAACAGGCACATGAACAATAAAGCTGACAAATTGATACTTCATTATTCTATGCTAAGTGCTAACAGAGAACCCATGATTGTACTTGTCACCAACCTGGCATGCTCTCATCTAATATAGGTCATTGCTCATATCATCAAGTACCAAATCTCTATGTATGCCCACATGGATAATTAATTCAAAACAAAAGGGAACAGATACAGCAAATCTATTAAGATTGAGTACACTATAATATTAAGTATTGTCGGAGATTATAAACATAAACAATTAAAGTTGAAACGTATACGCAAGCTTGTTCATTTGAATAGTTGAGTCCAATTTGAGCTGGATTAAATAATAAATAGCCGAGCCGAGATGAAACTTCATACTTCGTTTGTAGCTCTAGTAAAAAGAAGCGCATGTGACATATCATTACCGAATTTAACCGAACCCATCATTCACTATCAAGAACATAATTGAATTCATCATATTCAGATGTTGGATTCGCCTCTACTAATAAATGGTATTAATATTCAATATTAATGGAAGGACTAGGAACTAGAGGAATCGCAGGAAGACTGAGCTCCACATGGAAAAAGTCAACACCAGCTAGAAGAAAATGCTCAGGTAGGGAATTATATTACTTAATTAAAATTGAATTTCAGATCTAGAGTTAGTAAATTTAAAATCCGTTAGGTGATTACATATATAGAAGAACATGCTCAATAGAATCTATAGGAAAAACGTTTTAAATCCGTCTCTAGGAGAGACGAAGAGGTGGGAAAGGTAAGATGAAAAAGAGCGACATATAATTATCAAAATTCGTTGGTTAAGACTTATCTCCTTACAGGTAAATAAACAATAAAATAAGGCAGTGAAAAGCAACATTTGAACTACTCCAACAATTCGTAGTGAAGATGTCAAGTATTAGAGGGGGGCGAGTCCCAACGCATAAAAGGAATATACCCTATGCTGGAACGTTTGCTGCAGCATGAACTACGTACACGAATATATAACATAGAAAAGAAATCCTAGTGCGGGTATTTCAAACAGAGGAGAATCTATGCCTTTTAAAAAAATGTTTTTTTTTTTCAAAGTTGAGAAGCGTTTGGTGGAGCTTTTAAAAGGAATAAAATTGTTTTTAAGTAGAAATAGAAGTAGTTTTGGAGAAGCAGAAAAAAATAGCTCTCTCCAAAAATACTTTTTTGTTATAAAACAATAAAAGAAGAAGAAGACTATTGCAGAGAAAAGTAGAGGGAGAGAAATTCTTATTGATTTTGGGATGAATTACAATAGAATAGAACCCTCTATTTATAGGGAGAGGGTGACTTAGCCACCAAGCAATGAACCCTAGAATCTCTCTAAAAATAGACATTCACCATAAATATAATTCTATTTATAACACTCCCCCTTGAATGTCTATTCAACAGATAATGTGCCTCGTTAAAACCTTAACTAAATAAAACCCAGTGGGAAAAAAATTCTAGAGAAGGAAAAAGAGTACACATATCTAACAATACGCGTTTTGGTTGCCTCGTTAAAAACCTTGCAAGGAAAACCCAGTGGGACAAAACCTTGTAAGGGAAAAAGAGTGCAACGCGCATTAACTCCCCCTGATGAAAGCATCAATTCACATCCTTGAGTTTTCGCATCCCAATCTTGTGCACCATCTTCAAAAGATCTTTGGTAGAGATTTGATGAACAAATCAGTCATTTTAACTTGAATGAATATATTGCACCTTGAAATATTCTTGATAGATATATAATGTCTTCATATAATGTCGTGGAATGGCTCTTCAATATCTCCATAGAGATTCTCACTATCATATTATCATGCTTATAATTATAGCAAGATACATATATGCACAAATTGCCCTGAGGATGTGGTACTTCAAGATCAAGAATTGTATATGCTTTAAGCTATTTAAATTCTTCAGGGATTATCATATAAGTATCAAATAAGCCATATAAATAGACTTTAGATTTGCATCAAGTTTTCATGTCATGCCAGACATATAAGATATCGAAAACTGATTGCACATACCATTGACTTCATGTCTTTCATAAGAAACCAAATTCTACTTGAATTGTTTCTCCAGACTTAAGATCCTCATATATATTTAGCGATATTATCGATGTCGTCGACAAATATTTTATATCAGTTTCAATATTTTTTCATAAAGATATAACATAGAGATCTCTTCATTCATATTTTTAGGTACCTGAATCTCTCATGAGATTTTATGAAGTGTTATGTCATGTGATCTTCTAGATCACTTGCCTCCTTATTATGATCATTTGCTCATCTTCTTTATCAAGAAGTTAATTTGAAACCGATTAGTCTATACGCCTTAAGCGTACCACAGACTTTGTCCTTCTAGGACTTAATAGGAGCATTTGCAATGAGAATATAGTTACTTTCTTTGGGTCAGCAAATGCGTCTGGCATGCTTTGCAATATATTGCAGATGAATTATATTTTTATGAACCTCAAGTTCATATTATGTTATTTGAGGATCTAGATGTACAAATGATAATTCATTCCACGTAACGTTTTCTCAACTGTTTATCATGTCTCCCCGTCATGTTAGAAAAACTAACTTGTTTCCTCAACTTTGAGAACCCATCTTTGTGCGTTATGGTGTTAGTCAAAATATACACCGCACGTCAATTATAATAAGATGGAATTATTTGGTTCCTGACCCTGAACCACTTGTGAGGGGAGAAAATAATATACTTTCGTATATAACGTATATCAAACTGATATAGATAACTTTGTTCTCATAAGCACTTGTTTAGCTATTAAGTATAGGCACTTAATAAATCATTTTGCTAAACCAACTGTGATGTAAACCAACTTATCAAGATGAACTTCTTGAATAGAAAATCTGGAAATTATGCTCGAAATTAAATTATTGAGCAAGTTACCTCGCAAACACCATGTTGCGGGTTATTAATAATCGCACATGTAACCATCTCATAGATGCATCTTATATGGTATACATGGCAGGTGAATGGGCCCATATTCACCTTTGATATTTCCAGCATTCATGGGATTCAATCTCAATTTTAGTTGGTATATTAATTAATGAGAACAGCCAACATAAGAGAGTTCGTAAAGAACTTTCTAGTTCTTTAATATTTACCCATGTGAATTCTCTTTTATTTTTGCACATCATACTTAAATTGATATGGGTAAACCAATTACGCCAACTGAATAAATTATCAATATTGATAAACTTCAGATTTACACCATGACGAGTGCAATTATCAATAAACTCCAAGTTTATTATGATATGGATTTTTATATCAATAAAATTCTCTTTATTGTGGCATTCTTTTGTTTGTGTAGTACAAACTGGAGAATAAAGCGGGTAGCTTTTCACATACATATTACCCGCTACAAGTTGTGGTAATAGAAGATATTAAATCTTTCCTTTATTTATAGTCTCAATATAACCAACTGCTTTCGCTATACTTTGGAAATTGAATAAGTTTCTTTGAGACTTACTACAACACAATACCTTATTGGTAATCAATTGTGTTTCTCCAACATAGTATAATTGGCTCTTGGAGAGTTCTCAATTAATTTTGTACTATCACATATTCATCAACATCCATATGGTGAATATCTCTTTTAAGGAGAAAGTTATACCATTATGGTCATGGTCAAAATTATATGCGAGATATGTTTCTTGCATTATTGTTGTCCTTTAATAATCACATTGCCAAAATATTTTGGCGTACAATAGGTACGTGACCAATGACCATTCATGCCATAATAATGACATTGATTTCTTATATCATCTCAAACCTCCTTCTAGAGGTGAGTGTAATATATTCACTACCACTAGCACGTTCATATTCTTCCAAGAATGAATATGTATTCATAAATAAGATGTTGTCACATTCCCATCATGAATGGACCATAATCATCTATATGTGCTTTATAAAATATCATGTCAAATCGATGACAAATATTACTTTCACAGAGTGAATGATTATTTTGAGAATCCTTATTATTCTCATTATCACAATGATGACGATTATAATTTCGTCTATTGCCACGTCTACATCTATTGATACCTTCACGGTAATAATTTTATCTTCTTTCAGACTTATCACATATTGCTATCACATTCTCTTAAGGGAATGAGAATGCAGCAAATTCAGTGGGACGGGTTTTCACTTCTTGTGCTCACGATCATACATGACTTTGATCATGGCAAGACATAGAAATTTTACCACTTCGGGTGGTTATAATTTCTTACAAACTCCATTAGAGTTGTAATCAAAATTTATTGTCTTTTCTTGTATTTAAAATCAAATTATAGAATAAAAGAGAAAAATACGGTAAAATACTTACCTTAAATCCAGAATTTAATCATGAAAGAAATTCATAGAACAATTGACAATCATTATGATCACTCCCAAAGCTTCTACTCAATTGGTTAGAGTCTCGTGCTGATAACGTGTTATAAAACAATAAAAGAAGAAGAAGACTATTGCAGAGAAAAGTAGAGGGAGAGAATTCTTATTGATTTTGGGATGAATTACAATAGAATAGAACCCTCTATTTATAGGGAGAGGGTGACTTAGCCACCAAGCAATGAACCCTAGAATCTCTCTAAATATAGACATTCACCATAAATACAATTCTATTTATAACATTTTTTGAATAGTACTTTTGGGAAAAATACACTTAAAAGTAGTTTTAAAAACTTGGCCAAATACTAATTACTGCTCAGAAGTTCTTTTCAAATTAATTAGTCAAATACAAACTGCTTTTCGCCAAAAGAAAAATACTTTTAAGAAAAAATACTTCCCAAACTAAATTGTAGCTTAGCCAATCACGCTATAAGAAAAGAAAAAAAAAAGTCCATGCCCTCGATAACTTCATATGGTACTTTAACCTCACTTCTTTTTTTAACCTTTCGAGAAAGTGGGGAGGGAATCGGATTTTATGGGTAATTGTCAGGGTATTGATCTCCGTGTTATAGTCACTGATCATAATCAAATTAACAGTCTAAATTTATGTGTGAGTAGGTTACTTTAGGATGGCATTGGGGCGGTGTGGGGCGAGGTGGATAGAAGTGGGGCGGTGCGAGGCGGGGTGGATAGAAATGGGGCGGTGCGGGGTGGGTTGAAATATTTTTTTGTTAGACTCAACGCGGTTG
Source organism: Nicotiana attenuata (assembly GCF_001879085.1). Classification (NCBI taxonomy): domain Eukaryota; kingdom Viridiplantae; phylum Streptophyta; class Magnoliopsida; order Solanales; family Solanaceae; genus Nicotiana; species Nicotiana attenuata. The sequence continues at coordinate 8,787 of NW_017672684.1, forward strand.
CAGGTTTTAGGAAAATTTGAGCAATCCATAGAATCGGGTTATATAATTCTTCCGCTAAGCCTCCAAGTATCCAGTTTCGTTCAATCATCCTTATTCCTTTACGGCTTTACCACATTATATGTATATTACAAAAAAAATTGCTATGTTTAGTTTGTATTGTCAAACCAATTTATGCATTTAGCTCATCATTTTTACTACAAAACCAATTAACTTATTTGGGTTCACATTTGTCCAGAAACGATCCTAAGAAGATTTAAAATGATCAGTAGGGTAATACAAAACGTTTTACCCCTTTAGTTTTCTGGGTTTGCTTCCGTTCTAATAATGCTTTTGATTCTTGATTTTAATAGCCCTAAAATAAAGAAAACAAAAAGTTCTATTAATACAAGTGAACAGAAAAATGTTTGAGAACTCTTAATCAGCATTGATAATGTAGCTTACAATGTGATTGAAAACTCTTAGTCAAACGATTATTTTGCAAAGAGTTGACGATGAATTTCATTAATAACTAGTTATTCTACGAGTGTTGTAATGATTTAAAGAAAAATCTCCTAGCTTAGGAGTTAGGATGAGTCAATTACTTGTCTCTGCCACTTACCCTATAGGCAACAATTGCGATAGTTAACTGTCTGATTCCTTATGCCACAAGTATTTTATGGCGGAATCACTCCCAAATAGAGACGAAGCTAGTGTATAATTTATGAGTTCAGCTGAATACAATAGCATACTTTGGTTCAAAGGAATTGGAAAGTCCCGTTTACTATGATACCTTGCAACTTAGACTACAAGCTACAAAATCAGCAATGTGAATGGAAACAAATCCAATATTTTGACTGCCAGGAGAAAAGGACTTATTAAGTACCCGTTCTATAATGTCAAGCAACAAGTTGAAGTGGGAAAAATTCAATCATAACCAAGCAATAAGCTACTCCAAAAAGGACAGCTCGGTGCACAAAGCATCCCGCATTCATGCAGGGTTCGTGGAAGGGTCACACCCCAAGGGAGTTTAATGTAGGCAGCGTACCCTAATGTGGCTGGATTCCGCTACAAGCAATGCCATAGTAAAACAGGTATATATAATTAATTTTACAATTAGAAGTTCAATCCACAAAACTATCGTCTAAATCCAAATTATATCCAAGTGAACGCCAAAAAGGAATGAACTATAACAACAACAACAAATTCAGTGTAATCTCCAAAAAGAAGTAAACTAAAAGGGGAAATAAAAAAGAATCGATATCCCTTTATTAAGATAATTCATACTAGTAATTAATAACAAAAGAATTTAGATAATAAGGCACTTTTGCCCTCATATCACGACAGCTGAAATGAAGCTTCTTCCTTCAGCAAAGTACTGATAATAGAATCACACGCAAATTGAGTAATAACACACTCTTACATTCTACTCGATCTCCCCTCAAGATCCATGTAACAGTTAATGAACAAATTTTCAAATTCTATAAGGAAATTTGTCTAACCTAACTGGACCAAGAATTTGTCTTAATTTACACTCATCATTTACAGCATTTAGACAATAGAACCAAGAAAATAATCAAAAATACAATGGAAGAAAGTCCAATAGCAACACCCAAAACAACCCTGCTAGGTCCATGTTCATGTTTAGGTGGTGTACTTTCATCATCATAATCTTCACTATCATCACTGAAATCTTCCTTTGGAGGTGGTGGAGACAATGGCAATCCATGTTTATCACAAGGAGCAATACCAAGTTTCAATTTGGTAGACAATGTGGAATGATTGTAGCAAAGATTAGAATTTTCTCCCACCTTAAACACAGCCAATTTCTTGATGAAAGTAGCATTGAATGGCAAAATCCCATGAAAATTATTCCTCTCAAGATTCAAGTATTTCAATCCCTTCATATCTGAAATGAACTTTGGGATAGTTCCATTCAATCGGTTCGATCCAAGATCAAGATGAATCAACCCAGGAATAGCAGCAAATGATTTTGGAATATTTCCAGACAAAGAATTAGAAGCCAATGACACATTTTTCAGAGAAAGTAAGTTACCAAATGCAGTTGATATAGTACCATTGAGAGAATTTGCAGAAAGATTTAAATGTACAAGATTTTCAAGCATAGTTAAAGAACTTGGTATTTTCCCTTCAAGCTTATTCTCAGATAAATCTACATAAGTAAGATTCATATGCCATTTTGTAGGAAGAACTCCTGTGAGATTTGCTTGAGATATGGTCACAGTATGCAAACTCTTGATACTGTTCAAGATTATTGAAGGGCCACTAGCAGAAACCGGAACATTTGACACAGTTAAATTTACTACATTATGTAAACGAATAAGCCAAACACTAGTGAGTTTCTTGAGGGAGTTGATACAAGTGAAGGATTGGAGATTGGAGGAAAGTTCAGAGGGGAAATGAATAGGAGAAACAGGACAGTTTATGAACTGTAAGTCAGTGAGAGTTGAGAGAGATTTGAGAGCTGTTTGGGATAATGCTATGTCATTTGAACAGTTTATAAGCTTGAGAGAAATAAGGTTGTGAAAAGGAGTTGAAGAGTCACAAATGGTGGTTTTGTGAAGTGGAGAACAGGGGTCTTTACCTGTTGGAACACTTAGTGATCTGAGAGCTTTAAGTTGGTTTTGGTCAAGAGTGGATTGAGCTGATGATGATTTTGTGGAGAGGAGAAAGAGGAGAAGGGTGAAAGAGAGGAAGAAAGGAGAGGAATTTGGAACCATAGTTTTTTGTTGCAAGAAAAAGAAGAATATTGATAGAAGGGAAATTATGAAGAGTGCTTTTTGTTAAGTGTGTGAGAGTGTGTTGGAGTTTGTACAAGAAAAGGACTTTCAAGATTTTGGAAGGGACAAATTTAAAGTGACAGAATAGAGGATATAATTAGTTGACCTTGGATTGAGGTGTTATTACAGAAATATACATGCAAGAGATAGCCCGGTGCACCCAACAGTGGCGGAAGCACGATCTCCACGAAGGGGGTTCAAAAAATATTTTTTGTAGCTAGGGGGAATGGAACCTATGAGGCCTTATGAAGGTTTTGAACCCCCTTGACCACTAAACTACACTTTTGGATTATGTTAAGGGGGTTCAAAACTTAATATATAGAGGTGAAAAACAGATTTTGCCTTATATATACAGTCTAAATTTTCGGCGAAGGGGATTCGGGTAAACCCCCTTCCGCCCCCTAAATCCGCCCCTGGCACCAAGTTCCTGCTATACGCGGGGAAGGGCCGGACCACAAGGGTTTATTGTCAGATAGAGTCAAATAAAAGTTTAAAAAAACAAAGTTACTTTTCTTTAAACTTGAAATTTTCTTTCTTTTATTAGGTAGATAAAGAAAAATGAGTTGATCCTAATGCATTTTTCTTACATAACCACAGACTAAATGTTTTTATGACAAAACTAAATATATATATATATATATATATATATATATATATACTATTTTCTTGAAAATGTTAAGCTTGTCGAAGATCGTACCATAAATTGTGTAATAAAGGTATTTACATAATTAATACGTAGTTTTTTTTTTTTTTGAAGAAGCATTTGAAAATGCACTATGCATATCAAAGGTAGCATTCTAGAACTTATTTTACGCCACTATATATTATCACATCATTTCTTTTAAAAATATTTTACTTTGTTTTACATATTATCTGGCTATTAGGCATGTAAACAAATGTTTTATTTATTGTGCATACAACTAGCTTTCTTTCAATTTTTGTTCTCTTCCAAGTTTTCGCCATTTAAATCAATTTTTCCATTTTCAAATCACTATGGTTTTCAAAGGTGAATAACTTCAGTTATGCAAAAGAATTAAAAATGTTTGCCTCTAATTTACGCAAATTGTTTTAAAGGCATCACCTAATTAATAGTCATGTTGGAGAATTTTAAAAGGGTACGAGAAAATTTTAAACTAAATTAAAAGAGTGTACGGAAAATTGTTTCGTAAAGGTCAAGGGTCTAATCGCGAGTTCCTACTTCCTAAGATTGATCAAGCAGCAGTTTATTTGTAAATTACGAGCGAACCGAAATGAACATAAAAAATAAATATTAATTGTAGTGGTTATTTTGTAAATTAAGTACTAAGCAAAGGACATTAAAATAACATAAATAATAGTTCAAAGAGAATCCATATACTTTCAGCTGGACCCAGGTGTACTCCCAACTTTTTTATATGCTTTTCTCATCCTACCATATTTGGCCCTTTTCATGATCTCGGAACCAACATTTTTCATGATTATTCTTTGCTTGGAATACTATTTTATTCATTATTTTGTGATTCTATCTTTAGATTAAAGTATTGTGCTCCACACAACTTGCAAATTTCATATTTTGTGGCGATAGACATTACTAACATGAATCAGAAAAGTAATTCAAAATTAAAGAGCTTATTTTTATGGTTAAATTAAATAATAGCAATGACTATAATATATCAATAACGATGATAGAGGTTGACAATATTGTTTTGCAAAAATTTAGTTTGCGCCCTTTGAAAGTAAACCCAAGACATCTAGTTACAAAGGTGTCTCGTAAACAAAAGGACCATAGAATACTTGTTCGTTTCAATACTTGCTCTTAAATTTTGATCTTTACACCGTTTGTTAATGTTTCATTAATCGAACGTGTTCAGTAAAAAAAATTAACATCACATTGTGACATCTAAAGTATGTTTACCAGCTCTGTTAGAACTATAAGAAAAAAAAAATTAAGATTAGGTGCTACAAGTACTCAAGTAGGCTGCGTGGATTATTGTATAATAGGGGGTGCAGGGTGAGGAAGGACCACCAAAAGAGCAGCAAAAAAAAAAAAAAAAAAAAAACAGATCTTTTATTCAATTTTACATGACACTCAATTCCTAAAAAGGTATACCTTTCGGATATTTGCAAGTTCATTAATTTTAAACTCTTTATTCTACCTTATAACATAGTTTATAGCCATAGAAATATAAAACGTCTATTAAAGGGTGCTCAATCAAAGATCGCCATATAAAATGAAAAAAAGTGAATAATATATATGAGTGTAATGGTTTTTTTATTTTTCATTACTCTATGATTAAATCTTCCCTTTGGACTGTAAATATAAAATGGGAATATTTTGGTGCTCATTAATAAATGTCGTAGTCCTCAACTTATTTTTGGTACAGTTCCATACAGTTTCACTATGTTTGATCAAGGTGTAAATTAGTTCTTTTAGAAACGGCAAAATACATACTTTACCCATCGACCTTGTACCCAAATCCCTCTTACACATCTGTTTAATGTGGGAGTAATATTACACACCAAAACTTTTAAAAGTGTGTCAATTACACACCACTTCGGCGTTTGACCACATCTGTTTAAAATCGCTATTACACGCGCCAATCAGCATCTGACACGTGTCATAAATCGAGGAAAAAAAAAAGAAAAACTGAAAAAGAAAACCTCCTGACCCCCCCCCCCCCCCCTCATATTCCCAACCCCATCATGTTCTTCGCCACCACCAACCCTTCCACCACAAGCACCTTCTTCCCAAACTATAGATTCAATTCTTTGCCGATTTTTAACAAGTTTTAACAACATTCATCACAAATCCTTATACAAATTTCAAATTCAAGTTCAAACCCAAAGCTTCAAACTTGTTAATGGTGTTTTTTGAATTTTATCAAAATTAATCACCAAATTTTCAGCATATTTTTAGTAAATTTTTACTCAACAATAATCATGAATTCAAATTAATTTTCTAGGTCATGGAATACCAAAATCAACAAGACCCGATTAAATTTTCAAGCTTTTTCAAAAGGTCAATAATTGTGATTTTTACAAGACCCAATAGCTCCCATTTTCTTCTCCTTTTTCTTTTTCTTCTTAGTCATGGAGGTTGGAGAGGCGAAACATGAGGAGTAGACAAAATTCAACTTTGAAATTTCAAACGTTTCAGTTCAAAATTCAACATTGTATAATTTCCAATTAACTTTTCCTTACACTTCTTCCTTAGCTGGAGAAAACTGATACACGCTGCTCAAAACTATGCAAGACTAGGGAAGTTTTCACCTCAATATTACATGAAAAAGAAGCCTACATTTCAAACATGTGGTGAAGTTCAAGAAGGCTTGTTACAAGCTCAACAATCAATGGAGATGCAGTTTTGAGCCATGGCTGCAGGATCATCTTTGGAGACAAATGGATTAATCTTGACCCAAACAAGTGAAAAAACAGAAGCCAAGAGCACAGACCATAGCACAACAATGGTTGGTGTTCGATTTTGGCGTCCCATGAGACCTTTGAGGAATGGATAAAGATGAAGTATCACCCAAAATGAGAAGAAAACTTTGCCAAATAAAGGCCCCCAAGCCTCATATCCTTTGTTGAGTGCATCAGAGAAACCAGCAACAACACCAACTAAGTTGAGAATGAGAATTGTGGTTGGAGGGATCAAGACTGTTGTCCATTTGAAGATGTAGAGATCGCCAAACTCTCCATCATCTGCAGCTTTGGCTGTCACTGTGAAGTTTGTGTCTATACCAGCAAGCATTTTGAGGAATCCTTGGAAAACTGCAAAGAGATGGGCAGAGACACCTCCAATCACCCAAAACTGCTCGTTACGCCACCAGTCCTCTATGCCTATACCACTCCATCGTAGCTCGAGCACACCTGTTACTATGATGGAAAGGAAAAGACCAAGGAAGAGTATACTCGCAACGTTTGATAGCTGCATACAAGGCACAAGAATATGATTCAGTAATAGAAACTAACAAAAAAGCAGCCTCAATACCAGCTCCTAATAATATGCACTCATTTTCAGTGTGCACTTCTTAATTATAAAATTGGAAACAAGGCTCAGAGAAGTGGAAGATTTACCGTAGGGATGATGAATTTTCCTGTAAGAAGGCAAACAGCAGGAATAGTACAGTAAGCAATGAGGGGAAGAGAAGTGAAAGGATAGACAATGGTGTTGGTGTAGGCAAGTCTTTGGAGCCATTTGAGGCGGCCACCTCCAAATCCATACCACAAAGGGCAATGCCTACTCAAGAAAATCTCCACCGATCCAAGAGCCCATCGAAGAACTTGGTGCAACCTGTCTGACAAGTTGATAGGAGCTGACCCTTTGAAAGCAGGCCTCAACGGCATGCAGTATATTGATCTCCATCCCCTGCACTGCATCTTGAATCCAGTCAAGATATCCTCCGTCACTGAACCATATATCCAACCAATCTGAAAAGGCCAAACAAAAAGAAAAATAAGTTAAACCAAAAGATCAATCAGAAGTAGGCTTGAGACTTCAGGAAAAAAAGAAGTCTTGAAAAGAGCAAGAGTCAATTTTTACTTCTTTTCCCCATGCTGTCTTCTCCTCATAACCACAGCCGATAACATGAATTGCTTCCCTAATCAGTATCGATGGATTGACAGAATCAGGTACTCCTCCATTTTCCATCAACGTAGACTCGATAAACACGGATGACATGCCAAAAGTTTTCTCAAAACTCATCTGAGAGATAAGCAAGGATCTCTCATGCTCGTCATAATCTGCAGACACAAAAATGTTAGCTGCTTGATTCCAAGGATAATGGAGCTAAATAAAGGGAATGTTGTTGTACTAGAAAAACTCACTTTCAATTTCTCTTAGGTTGAAGATTGCAGAATTCAGATCTTCTCTTTTTGCCTCACGATATACCTCAGTAAGATCCTTCTCTTTGGCTGGTTTCTTGCGGCGACAGCAGCAAGAGCAAGATGAAGAAGATTTGGGTAATGTAGGCAGATTAGAAGGGCTATAACCATAAAGTGCTTGCCTATTGAAACAACATCCTGTACCGACATATACAGGTCCTTGGATGCCATCCAAACCTTTCATGTTAACCTGAAATCATGATTAAAAAAGCCATCTCATTCCATTTGTCAGCATCAAGATATTCAATACTAAAGAAATGACATTAAGAGTATGATGTTGAATGAAGCAAGATTATTGTTCAATTTTCAAGTAGATGAAGAAATTCATTTGAGAAAGGCTAATTTTAGGTGGTCAAGATACTTACATCAAAGAAGACTATGTTTCTGTTAGCATATCTGTCACTTTTATCAATCCCATCAAATCTCTGGGGGAACTGCACATAACAGACATCTCTACCGACTTGTGGATCCATTAGGAAACACATAGCCTCGCGAATGGCTTTGCTGTTATTGACATAGTGATCACAGTCAAGATTGAGAATGTAGGGTGCATTTGTGAGAACTGCAGACACCCTTATCTGATAAAGGAAAAACCAGTAAGTTCTTAAAAGGAAGTAAATAAAAATCGTCTGAGATCAATGCTAATAAATTGCATTGAACACACACCAGAGCATTTTCAGCACCAGCTTTTTTGTGATGTTGATAACCAGGTCTTTTCTCCCTTGAGACATAAACGAGTCGTGGAAGTTCATTTCCTTCAATGTCATGTGCACCACTATGTCCCAAGAAAACCTGTGTAAGAAGAAAAATTATGGAGTAACTGAACATCACAAATACTAGAACTTCAAGAAGCAAAGTGTGACCTCAAAAATATGGAGTATGAACTAAAATGATCTGAAAGCAGCAAGTACAAAGATTTTTGCAAAATCTTCGTTGTGATTTTATTGAAACTGAGATAGGTTAATTAATAAGCACTAACCTGAATCATTCCAGGATGATCACGCGGGTTGTTTCCCGGCCAAGGAGTTCCATCTGCCATGGTCCAGCCATCCTCGGGTGTTTTCTGAGCCTTGGCAACTAAAGCATTTACCCGCACTTTATACTCTTCATATTCTCTCTGCAAATACCAAATGAAACCAATAATGTAACCCAACTCTTGAACCATATATATGTTTATCTCATACTATTACAAAACTAGGCTCTTACCTTCATTGCTCTGCGCTCCTTGACAAATGAAGGCTGTACCTTGTCTTTCAAGTAATCAAACTTTTGCGAGAAATAGAACTCAGGTGCACGTGGTTCAATTGAAAATTTCTTGCAGAATGGTACCCATTTCCTTGCAAATTCAGAAGTCTCAGCTAGTGACTCAAATGTAAGCATTGAGCCACCATCATCAGATACATAGCAGGAAACTTTCTCCACGGGATAGTCAACCGCAAGGATTGAGAGAACTGTGTTGGCAGTAATCAAAGGAGGTTCTTTCATAGGATCAACTGTACTGACAAAGAAATCCACTGGCGCAAGCTGACAAGGTTCTCCCTCCCTTTCAAACCTACAAAAGGTTCAAGCAAAATTAACAAGATTACACTTTTTATCGAGTTGTATGAAAGTAATGAACATTTCTGATGAAGATTTATAACCTTGCAGATAGCCTGTCAATATATGTCTCTCGGTTGATAGGAGACCATTTAGGGAACTGATCCAACACCCAAGAGAAAGCAAACCAGATCTCACAAATAACAGAAATAAGCCACAGGGGATAGGCACTTTCAACTGGATGTGTTACTCTATAGTGGAAGAAAAGGCACAGAACTATAAATCGGATGATAATCACGATTCTGTATGGAGCAATTAGAGATCTCGGTACAGGAATGATTCTTGAAAGTGGCTCTGCAGCATCAGATAACCTACACAAGTTATATTATACGCAATCAATAGATGCATGATGGAAATAGAGCATAATTCAAAGTCACTGGAAGAGTCCTTTTATTTCTTGTTAGTTATTTAGATATCTAGACAAAAGAAATCAACCCCATTTCAAGAAAACTATGGAATTATACAAAAATTGCAAGACTATATCTATCCTTTTGCCAAAATCCTACTTACTGTGGTTTTTCTTCCATCTGCTGCTCAGGTGGAACTTCAGCTTCATGTACAACAGTCTTACTTTGGGTCTTCTTTTTCTTGTTTTTCTTTTCCTTCCAACTTTCCACTCTATTCTTCCATATTGGATTCCCAGAATCATCATGATATTCTTCATGAGGAAACAGCAAGTAAGTTGATAATGTTCTTCATTGAACTACACTACAAAGAGCTATTATGAATCTTGTACAGCAAAGGTTCATATACATACCACTGTCCACAGTTGAAACAGTACTGACATTTCTAGCATGAACTCCAACATCCTATATTGAAAACAATAATCACAGAATATTGTCAGCAACTAAACGTCGATTGGGTCTGAAGGACTAAACATAGAAAGAAACATGTGAAGTTTCACCAGATATAATTAGTACCTGAGCAGTATTAAGATGAGAAGCCGTTGTTGTATGGTTAGTAGAAGATTCATGCTCATTTTCCATTGTCAAGCCCTCTGCACAAATTTAACCATGCATAATAAGTTTAGAACTATGTTACACTTCCTTAGTACTACTTTTACCAAATAGTCACATGGGATCATTAATCAGATAAAATTAAAATCGAAATACAGCCAAATTGTCAAGAAAACAGATCAATTTAATTACCATCATAAGGAGTTGCACAGCGTAAACACGCATTGCGCCCTTCTTTGATCTCATAATGCAAGCAAGACTTACAAACAGGATAATTGCACTCATGACAAGCCACAAAGACTTCACCATTTGTACTAGCTAACCCCATCTGTTCACCGCAAATGTTACATATCGGAACTCCTGACTCCATCATTTTTCCACTCACTATTCAACCTTTGCCACAGCTGCTAGCACACAAGTGATGCTTTGTTCTTTGTTACTTGCAAGAATATAAAGAAGGAATGTTCACTTAACGTACAAAAGCTAAGGAATGAGAAACATTATTGTAATGGTGAAGGAACGTTTGGAGGGTGGTTATGGCCAGCTTGTAGGTTGAGAAGTTGGTGTCAAACGTATATTTTCAGAGAAGAAAGCAAAGCAAAATGTTGACAGAGAATTTTCAAATATTTGCGGGGGTTGGAAGGAATGAGTATGGTTGGAGCTTGTACATCTTAACCAACTAAATGTACCAAACTTTGAGTCAGACTGCAGCTTCAAGCCTGAGCCACCCCCACACACACCTCCTTTGACACAAGACTGCAGTTTCTTTTTCTTTTTCTTTTTTCTTTAGATCTAAGTTATGGTGTACTATATATATATATATACTAAACATTATAAAATGTTTTACATCATAAACAAATTTACGTTACCAACATAGTTAACATGTGATAACAGGTTTAGTTATCATTTTTATTAGGTTACCAATAAATGATTATCAAAAGAATTATTCGTTAAGTAATCTGATTGTGTAAAAATATATAACAGTAGTGCATAAAACTAAACTTTCCATTTTATCAAGGAATTGTTTTTCTTTAGATCTATAGATTTACTGTCAAAATCAAGGAAGTATAAAAGCTTCTAACATGAAACAGTGTGATTCAGACCGAATATCTTTTTCTTTCACCTATCTGGTTTCTACTCTCTAAGGACAAATATTTTTGGGCAGATATACAAACATAAAATACGAATATATGCGAATATACGAATTAATATATCATCCAGTCTGCCCTGAATTATAACTAGGATCAATTTATTCATGTTTTTATGTTCTAATTAAAGATTGTCTATTTTTATATCTCAACGAATCAGATTATTCTCTTCACCAAATATATGTACAATCACAATAAAAACATAATCCCTCTGGCTCGTCTGTCCTAAATCATCCAGTTCAAATAAACAAGATTAGCATTTGTAACATCAAATATTTGGAAACTCGTGATAATCAGGCGTGAAATTTATGTTAACTTTTATGATGTAAAATAGATGTTAACAAGTATGAAAATGGAAAAAGAATACTTATCTTTACGCTCTATACCCACCAGAAAGTTCAATATAAATGTATTGGACAAATCAATAACATAATATACCAAGAACAGGCCCACAATTAGGTATGCAAGTATTGTAACTGCAACCAATAGGTATACCTCACAGTTTCATGCACGCTCAAGCATACATGCAATAGATATCATCAGAGTGTTTTTATTATATATTGCTGCTTACAAATTAAGAGAATAATATACAAACAACAGTTCGTCGAAGTAACTATCTATTGAAGTAATGTCAATTCTCAATATCAAAGTCTCAGGACCCAATACCCTACCACAAGGAAAAAATAGAAGAGAGGAAATGTAGAGACAACCTCAGACTCTTGATATCCTACACATTTTTTTGCAATGGAGAGACAACCTCAGATTCCTGATATTCTATACATCTTTTTGCAATTACATTGGAAATTAAAACACTTATCCTTCAGATGCAAAAGCATATGCCAATACCATTGCTTTAGCACCTAGTTATTTAGGTCAAAATTTTGTAGGATAGAACCTTGATTGGCGAAGCCATGAACGTCAAATTAGCGTGCAAGAGAAAAAGCCATATTTGGTGTATAGGGAGCATAACTTTCTCCGAGGGTCACAGCATGTACAAGTAAAGTGTCTCGGCTCAATCTGTGCTGCTTCACCCGATGGTGTAAACCTTCACTACCTTGGATGTATCACAGACGACTAGGTTCTCCGAATCAGTAGGAGTTGTGCATAGCCAATTCACCTGATTAGTTAAAGAGCCAATCATGAGATAAATATACAAAACAATCAAAGCATAAAGTGGGAGAGATAGAAATCATAAAAAGCAATGAAGTGAAACTCACTTTTCTGCTCAAACTTAAGCTAGAGCGAAGGAAATCGGAGCCTGTGCTGGTCTCACCAGTGATGAAAAACTTGGACCAATCCCATACTTTTACTTGTTTGTCATTGCCACCTGATATTATGAACTTCCCCTTGTCTCCAAATGTTGAAAAAGTCCTAATAAAATTTCGACAAAGTTAGTGCTGGCAGGCGCGGTAGATTTGAGCATGCTATGCTATAAAGAAAACTTACACACAGGATACAGCAGCAGTGTGTCCTCCCAAAGAGTGATCAAGGTGCAGGTCTCCTCCATTTTGATTTCCATTTTCGGGATCGGCAGAAGAACTGCCAACTTTAGGGGCTGATTTAGAACCTTTCTTGAGTTTAGCTGAACTCTTGGACTTGACAGCATTGGGTTCTGACTCAACCTTTATTACAGAAACAACTCCATCACCCCTAGCCACAGCACAAATCTTCTCAAATTTATCCACCACATCAGCTTCAGGAACAGCCAGAGCATGAACGAAGGCAGGGTTCAAACATTGTCCCATATTACCTTTGTTTCCCGTGTCAAGTGTGCCTACAGGAAACAAAGAAAACTTTAACAGCCGATATAATCAATCTGGATATATCAAGATGGCATTTTCTAGTACAATAGCTTGGCTAAGAGTACTGGATCCAGGCATGAGTCTGTCTGAAACTACATTCAACCATTGTAGGTTTTGTATGCATTATGAAGGATCCAAAAGGAAATGCCCACATCAGTCCTAGATGGGTGAACAGAGGTAAAATGATGAGCGGGGGTTTGATTTTTCTGTTAAAATGGAGACAAGAGAACCAAAATTACATGTCGCAGGCAGGAAGCAGTAATCATTTAGGTCTCACGTGAACTTGACTGCGCAGCAGGTTTTATTGAGCATTAAAGTAGTTGGACCGCACTAGAATAGTCATGAATCGCTTCTAGCCAATCTTGCTTAGGCGGATAACCTCGAATGTTGAAAAACCACTCTTACAAAAATTATGACAGACCTAAGTTAAGGGCTCTAGAATAATATTTAACATGGGAGGAAGATAATTGTTTTTAATCAGAGAAAATGGGAGGAAGATAATCGACTATCTACTTCCAATTCCCCTTTCACACTACAAACTGAACTAGCAGTGATGCTTTCCGAGCAATGGAGGATACATTTAGATATAATCCCAAATGTGGTCCATTTCTGTTCTCCATTGATACAAGACAGGTTATCTGATTTATTATTAACTAATTGAGCATTTCCTCTACCACATAACCAACCATGGAAATGGAAAACAGAAACCAAAGTTACACAGTATATGCACTTGACTCATACTCCCGAAATTTATCTCTCTGAGAATCCATGTTTACAGTTTACTTATAACATTATTACTTTTATCTTATTTTTACTTACAAGGAAAATATTAGTACTCACTCACACATATTAAACCATTACATTATCCCTTTTCAACTACTATATGAAATACTCAGATATGCAGTTCTGGTGTAGTAAGACATGCATTCAACTTGAGAATATATATTACCATAGTAACTAGTACTAGAAACTGCAAATATATAAAAGAGTGCATAGTTACATAGTAGAAGGCTTAACCTACCAAAGTCCCAAATCGTCTGTGGTCGTCCCTTGGAGAAGTCCCACAGCACAAGTTTTGAATCAAGACCTCCAGTGATGACTTAAAAATGACACAAAAAATACAAGATATTGTCGTCATCAGCTTATAAGAAACAATACAGAACCCTATTCAATCTCCAAACATCATAGGAAATTGAACAAAAAGCAGCAGGCTGCCACAACTTGCACATTTTATCAAAACCCTATGTACTACAACTTGCACATTTTCGAAACCTTACATTGTTCCATTCATGTTCATTTGTGTACGCCATTCACTTCAACGTGTATGTGGGTCATAGGTATTTCTAGAGGGGGATGGTCAATGTCATGGGGGCCGGTGTTGGGTTGGGGGGGAGGGGGGGAGGATATAGTACTTCTGAAAATTTTTGTTCCAAAAGTACCTTCCCAAGGTCTCCAAGGAATGAATTGAGCACTGCTACATATCTGACAAGATAGTTAAGGTCACAAATGATGATAGGTTCAGAATAAGAAAATAGTTCCCTATGAGAAGTTGGGGAAGAAAAAATGGAAAAAGAAACATCACAGCCAAAATACAAGTAGGACTACTTCACATGCCAAAAACATAATACAACAAAGGAATAACAAATAAGTAGAATCTAGAACAGTAAAATTTAACTAAAAAAGAATGACATGAAAAAATCACCATGTTTCCAGGAGAAACTTGTCATAGTTGTATGAAAAAGGATACACTTGTGTGGCCAGCTCTCAATGTTTTGTACATTCGACTTTGGCGGATGTCAATGATCTGCAATACAAGTAACACTCAGATGTCCAACATACATATAGAAACAGCGAAACAGTTTTATCTCTTAAAAGTTTCACAATTCATCAAGTAGCTAAAACATTCCAGACATTGAAGTAAGACCAACAAATAAACCAATATAGCAGGAATGTTGCAAGACAAATAGACGAATATGCGTGCATGGACATTTATGTATCTATGTATTTATGGACCTCGCTTTGTAAATATGAGAGGGGAAAAGAGGGAGAGAGATCGATATGAACATATATAAATCCTTAAAGCAATAGGATACAAGACAGCGGAGACTTAAAAACATGGAGAAGACAAATCTTCTTCCTTTCTATCGTCTGAGCATTGTAATGATAAAGGGAGGTCTGCTTTTCACAGATAGCGCACAATTAATCAACACTCATAGTCCAGATTGGTAGTAGAAACAAGCTAAGTTGTCAGAGAGGAACATGTTGGAGCAGATGAGGACTATGAGGTGCGGAGGATGAAGTATTAAGAGGGTCTTCCCAACATCCAACAATTTTTTGCTTATATTGAATTTGATTTTTAGGTGAAAGGGAGGCAGCATTTTGTTGTCAACGAGAAGATGCCATAAGGAATAAATTAAGCAATTGGACAAGTATGGTATATGTTTGGAGAAAATAAAGATGAACCCTCACCCCTGGTCAAAAAGCCTCATCATTGATGTGCATAATCCTCGGCAATTTGCAAAAAAATATATTTCAGTAACACCATAATAGACCAGTATTACTTCCTTTCCTAAAACTTAATAAAGAAAGAGGACTCCAAATCGTGATGCACAACTTATATCAGATCAAGACATAAGAATTTTTTTTTTTGGGAGATGGACAAGACATAAGAATATTATTAGATAAAAAAAATTGAATCAAGACCCCAAAGACCGAAAATACAAAATTTTACAGCTAACAGAAGATACCATAATTCTCAATTTTATTTATCAGGGCTAGCAGCATACACCATGAACTCAATGATATTAAACCATACTCGACCAACACTGTAATTACCTATCAGTGCGCAGAATTGAATTAGCCCAGACCCACAAAGGAATAAAGCCAAAAGGCTAGATTTCACTTCCCAAGATTGAATTTTTAGTTTATATTTTGGTAGCCAGACACGGAATCCGGGGACTTTGTGAAAGCGGGCATATTTTCCCATGTCTTACCGATAAAATACGGCAAGAACTTATTTGCATAGATGACTTGCTAAACCTGAAAACCCTAATGACGCTTCCTCTTAGAACAAACAGCTATTTCCAGTTGGGAGGCCACACCTATGGCATAGGCTTCCACAACCTGTAACTTCTTTTAGACAAATTTATAGCTGCTGCATTGCTATTAATATAAAAAAAAATCCATGAAGAAACAAATATGATCTCAGCTTCCATAAAAAAAAGTTAGTAACTTCTACGCTAGTCTTCACATTCGACCTGTTTGTTGCATCCACCACTCCTGAATCACTACCATGCACTGTAAACTAAGTGGATTCATGTCATTATGTTATAGAATACAATACACACATTTAGCTGTCCTACCTTGACATCACCACTATCATCTGCTGCAGCGAGGAACGATGACTTTGAGTTGCAAGCAATCTACAGAACAGAAACATTAAGCACGCAGAATTATAATTGGTATTGTTTGAAAATATAGTACAACTAATTGAGGCACCTGAAATATGACCTTATTAGACAGGAGAAATCACATGAGATAATGTGAAAAGGAAGATGGGTAAGTATCAAATAAAAGAGTGGACAAAACCTAATACTTATCCAAATGAACAAATACAGCATAGACCGTAAATTTCTACTTCTAAGCCTGTGCAAGGTGGATCTGTTGGACATGACATTTAGGCCATAGAACTAAAACAGAGAATTGGGTGCAAATTGGCTAAAAATCAACAAGGGACGTTTCTCAAACAAAGCCCTGTATTTTATAAAATCTCTGTTAATGTGGACATGTGGTACAGTGTATTGCAGAGCTATCCGCCTATTAGTGTTGGGGTGGTTGAACCATAATCATTTTACAAAATAAGATAGAGAGATAACTGATGTAACACTTTCCCCTGGTTTCTGCACCTACTCCTGAAATTATGTCCAGAAGCACCATTATTCGGGTTTGAAAAGCAAAGTGATCGATAAAATTTACAATGTTGAACGGGCAGCCATTGACGCGGGAAGACTCCCAAATTGCTTTTAGCTAAACTCCATGAGCTAATGCTCATAAGAGACCAACATTAGGTTAAGAGATAAGAGTAGAAAATAACTGACACATATAGCTGAAGTGTTAGGAATCAAATTCCCAAAATACTGGCAAGTGCTTGAAAGAAGGGGAGCCTTGGCGTAACTAGTAAAGTTGTTGCCATGTGACCAAGAGGTCATGGGTTCGAGCCGTGGAAACAGCCGCTTGCAGAGATGCAGGGTAAGACTGCGTACAATAGACCTTTGTAGTCCGGCCCTTTCCCGGACACCGCGCATAGCAGGAGCTTAGTGCACCGGGCTGCCCTTTACTGCAAGTGCTTGAATAAGAAGCTAGAGGTTAATAAAGAAGGTGCTGAAGATAGCAAGACACTGTATTAGCAATTGAACTCATGATCAGGCATATTCCTAATACATGACTAGTGGATAATTACAAGAGGAGCACAAGGCCAGATTTTGGAAACAGGAGAATAATGTAAAATGTATAGTGCAAAAATCCATTCTCAAACGGTAGGTAACTTCCAATGATATTGACAGTGAGACAAGCGAGAAAATATAAGGTTAAATGAAAAGAAAATGAACAGCAATCAGACCTGATTTATCTCATCCTTGTTGTAATTGTAACTGTGCAGCAGTTTCGATGCAGTAACCTTCAAATAAAAATGAAGTGGATAAAAATAACAAAATATTTGTGTCCAAGCATCCAAAAGTGATAAAAGAGAATAAGTGGAGAGAAGCCAAATCTAACCAAGTTACAACATAAAATTCAGAAGGAAAAGCGTTTTGATCAGACAGATACTAGTAAGGGTCTAAAAAAGTAGCCATTTGCGAGTGCCAGAATCACCGAAGAACTGGTAAATTATAAAAGCCCGTAAAAGAAATAAGTCATGGGAAAGCAGTTGTGGAACAATGATAACATTACCATATTCACATCAAAGCATTTGACTTCATTTCCCGACGAGACATAAACAACATCTTCATTTCCTGCGCCATGGATCACATGTTTGAGATTGAAACGGAAGGCTCACAAGAATTTCAAGTTATGCTAGTAATGTCAGCGGAAGGTTATCATCCCTCCAACTAATGTATTTCAGTGCAGAAACAGAGATGTCAAAATCAATAATTTTTAATTGTCAGTAACTGTTCTAAAAATAGCATACTCCTTATTTTGTCTAAATGCAGCCGCATATTTTTTTAGTTGGAATGTTCAGTGTTAGTGTCAGAGTGGTGAGAGGCGCAATATTGGAAGTTCTTGAGTGAAACACATTTTATTGAATCACACAATACCAATTAAATAAGGAGATGAGTCAAACAAAGTAAAATATCACAAACCTGGCTTGAAGCATAATGATGAGACCGGGTTACCATTTCCAACATCGATTGTAAAGATACTATCTTTGCACCTCAAATCGAACCAGCACACACACCCATCCTATTATTTATCAGCAAGAAAATGATCAAATACATTAAAACGACAGTCGAACTTAATGCACGGTCAGTACTCGATAGGGCTTAAGCTTTTTAATTACAAGAGTCAAAATTCAGAAGATAAAACAACACCAGAAGGCCTATGCTTCATCTGGGTGTCTAAATAATTAATGGAGAAAGGGTGGACCTCAGCTGCGGTGGCAATAAGACCAGGGCGGTTTTGAGAGGCGATACAGCACGTGGTGCTGCCTTTGTGACCCTTTAGCTTTCTTGGTTCCTCCATTGTACTCCAGTTGCTTTGAGTTTGTAACTACGGTAATAAAAACCCCTTCTTGTACCCCCCCTCTCTCTCTCTCTCTCTCTGTTTTTTCTTTTTGGGGGTATCAGTGATGTCGTATTGTTAATTTGTCAGGAGAAAATATCTATTGCACTAATATATGCAACAAATTATGTAAATATTTAAAGATTTAAGTAATAAAATTAGATTAATTTATTTATTTTTTAGAACCCCAGGAAAATCCACAGCCGCTACAGCCTCTGTCCTTCGGGTGAGCACTCATAAACCTCCATTATATAATAGCCTGCAAACCATGTTGGGTTTAATATTTGTACTGATTGTGGGCTAGTTAATATAGTTTGTGTATTTGGGTTTGGCCCACGTTTTATTTATAGCTTCAGTGGACTGAATCGGGTCATAAAAATAGTGGCCCACATTCTATTTTGTATAGAAGAAACATTTTATTTTACAGACATGAGAAATAAAGCTCTGCTCATTCTTTATCTTTCTCTATGAAACTTCAAGCCATAGTTAGTTTTTTTCTCAAATCCATGTCGATCCGGCTTGTAACATGGTATTAGAGCATGGATTACGGTAGAGCTCGTCCTTGGCTATCGTCCCATGTTACCCCTGCAATTTCTCGCCGGAGTTTTGTTTGAGTTCTCTCATTAGAGGCATTTTCTGATCCCTAGCGTTTCGGCGTTTGATTCTTCAAAATTTTCATCTATTCGTTGTTATCTGGTCTTATCCTTCTGATTCCTACAAGAGATTGGGACTTTACGAACTTATCAGCTGGACTCTCATCGGATTCTAGGGTTTTGGCTTCCGCTTGCTATTTCCTTCATTTTTTTCTCATTCAAGTCCGTGTCTTTCCGGTTGCGAAAGAGTTGGTAACATCGTTTTCATCTCTGTTCATTTTTTTTTCATTGTCAGATTCTATGATCTCACTTGCATGTCTAGCTAGTTGTATTGTTTGAGTAAAAATGATGATTGGTACTGTTACTCCTATTGCAGACAAAAGTGTTTCTGAGTCCTCGTCTGTTCCAATTAACTCCTATGCTCGCCACACTACTTTTCATTCTGATGATTTTACTCATCCTTGTCATACTCTCTATGTATATTCCTCAGATATCTTAAGGGCTTCTTTAGTCTCTGTACCTTTCGATGGTACTTGTTATGGTAGTTGGAAAAGGAATATACTAGTTGCCTTATCTGTACGCAATAAGCTAGATTTTATAAATGGGACTACTGAGAGACCTCCTGTTGGTTCTCCTCTTGCTAGACAGCGGCAACGTTGTAATGACTTGGTGGTATCCTGGCTAACCAATTCTCTCACTAAGAAAATCTCTTGTAGTGTTGAATACTTAGAACTTGCCAAAGATATCTGGAATGAACTAGAAGAGAGATATGGGAAAGCTGATGGTGCTAGGATTTTTGAATTAAAGAAAGATCTAGAACATATTTCCCAAGGGTCCTTAGATATTGCCTCCTATTTTAATAAAATCAAACGGCTATGGGATGAAATAGCCTCTATCTCAGTCAATCATCTGAGTGTTTGTACTTGTGGAGGAAATAAAAAGGTTGAAGAGGAGCAAAAGGTGTATCAATTCTTGATGGGACTCAATGAGACCTACCTTCAAGTTAGGAGCAACAACATTATGTTAAAGCCTCTTCCTTCCATGAACATCGTATACAACATATTGTTGAGTGATGAAAAGCTGAGACAAGTTTCTTCTGCCTCTCACTTTTCCTCAAGTTCTGCCTCATTCAATGTTGGTATCTCCAAGCAGAATTTTCATTCAAAAGTCAACTTTGATTCTCCTAAACCTTCTCTTATCTGCAAGTACTGTAAAAAGACGGGCCACACCATTGAAAAGTGCTACAAATTGCATGGTTTTCCTCCAAATTTCAAATTCTCCAAAACTACTGACCCAAGGAAAATGGCTGCCAATACTGAAGTGGACAAATCTGGTTTTCTTGGTGCTTCTGGGAGTTCTGATGACCAGCCCAATATCAGTCTGAACAACTTTCTGCAGTGTCTGGTTTGACTAAAAAGGCAGTATTCCCAATTAATGATCCTGCTGCAGCAATCACACATGTCTAGTTCAAGCTCCACTCCATATCTCTTGGCTTCAGTGAACTTTGCTGGTGAGTTACTGCCTGAAAGTAGGCTATTCAGCACTTGTTTGCTTACTAAAATAGAGAACATAGTATGGATTATAGACTCTAGAGCTTCTGATCATATGACTTCTGACAAATCTCTTCTTTTCAATATTCAAACTCTTCCTTTCCTTATCGTGTCCCACTTCCCAATGGGTATAAAGTTAAGGTCACTAATATTGGTTCTTTGACCTTGTCGCCTGATTTAATACTCCACAACGTCCTATATGTTCCTTCATTCCATTATAATCTAATTTTTGTTTACAAATTAGTTGCTAGACCTGGTCATCTTGTTCAGTTTACCAATGTTGGCTGCACTTTTTAGGGCCCTTCACTGAAGAAGTCAGTGGTACTTGGTAGACCAGAAAATGGACTTTACAAGCTCTTTCAGCTTCCTGTAACATCCTTCTCTTGTAATTCTTCTACTTTCAGTATCATTCCCTGTTCCATCCCTTGTAATGTTTCTCCTGTTGAATGTTCCAATGTTTCTAGTGTTGATGCAAATATGTTTTCTGATGCACATGTACATACTGATCATGCACTATTGAATAAAGTCAATAAAGAGGATGTTGTTTGGCATTATAGACTTGGTCACTTGCCTTTTTCTAAGATGAAATGTATTTCTGATTGTAATGCCAAATTGTCTTCCAAACATTCCTTTACTTGCCCTATTTTTCCACTGGATAAATAAACCTGATTACCATTCCTTGATAGTTCAATATAAACTGTTGCACCATTTCAATTAATCCACATTAATACCTAGGACCCTTAACATGCCTCCACTTACGATGGATCAAATATTTCTTGACTATTGCTGATGACTACACTAAAGCTACTTGGACTTGCTTACTGGGTGCCAAGAGCATTGCTTTTGACCTTTTAAAGGCTTTTATTGGTATGGTAGATGTGAGCACGTGATTTTTTCCCTATATGAGTTACTCCCATAATTTCAAACAAAATAATTTTCTTTTCATTATTTGAAATTTTGTGGATTTTCGTGGCATTTTTTGTTAATTGTTTGCATTTGTTTGTGCATTTTAATTAGTGAGAATACAAGAAAAAAAAAGTATATGTGTTGCATTTTTTTAGGGTTTGACTTCGCATTTCTAAGAGTTAATTAGTAATTAAGTTATTCTATGTAAAAGAAAATCACAAAAAATAGTTTAATTTGCATTTTTATTCTAGAACTTCAATTTGGAGCAGTTTTTCTTTTAATTGGTTGGTTAATTAATTTTGACAATTATCATTTAGGTTTAAATTAGTTTTTTTTAGGTTAAGAGTTAATTTAGGTTGTTTTCTTAATTTGAAAAGAAAAGGAGTTTTTAATTTGAAAAGAAAAGAAAAAGGAATTTAAAAAAAAGAAGAAGAGGGTCCTCTTAATAAAAGACCCCATTTGGGCCATTTTAATTTAAAACCTCCAAGCCCAATGCCTTCCCAACCCACCTAATGCCCAACCCGTTTAGCCATGACCCGCCCAGTCGCCCTATTTCATAACAAAAACGAGCAGAGTCCAAAATCCCTAAATCAAAATGCGACTGTTCTTCTTCTCCAGAGAGAACACTCGAATCCAGCCCAAATTCCATCCAAATCTCGAGCGAGTGAGCTCCCCTTCACCCCACGCGTTCCACTCTCTTCTCGTCACCATGTTTGTAACGGTCTCTGACAGATTCTTTCGTCCCCATTCCCCTCTCACGTGATGGAAGCCTCTAGAAGGCATATGCTGGATGAATGAGGAGCGTGGGATTGATTTCGATTAATCCCAGCCCTTCATTCATCAGGTGTTGGCCTGATAACTAGAGGAATTCTGGGATTTTTCAAGGGGATTTGGAGAGAGAGATTTCTGTTTTTCGGAAAGAAATTGAAAGCAGAAGATTAAGGTTCAAAAACATTTTTCATTTCTTCGATTGTTTCGTTTTGGTTGATAGTCTGAGAACACAGGAAAAATATAAATATTGTTGAGGTGTTCTATGGTTTGATTTTGATGTCGATTCTTGTCTAAAAATTTCGAAATCTATAGATTCTGTCTTTTCATTTCAATCCGGATTTCGTTAAAAATGGGATTCGATTGAGAGATAGTTGAATTCGTTGTTGCTTGAGGCATCGATTTGTGGCTGTTGTTGCTCTGTGTCGATTTCAGTGTTGAGGCTAGTTCAATTTTCATTCCAGGTTCACTTCTGTTCTTCCTTTTATTTCTGTTGTGAAGTGAGCCATGGACGAACTGTAAAATGATTCAGTTAAAGTAATAGATGAGGCCTGTGTGGTATTTTTCAGTTTTATTTACTGTTCTGCTTTCAACTCTTCCATGATTTCATACTTTGCTTAATGAGTGTTCAGATGATTCTTCGATCTTGAAATCCATTTAAACATGTAGCTGCGTGTACTCATCTGCCCTTCTATTACTATTAGACCGTGGCTTGTTTTGGGGGAAAGTGTTTGAAATCTGATTTCTAATTAGTCGAAGTTTAACTTTATCCGATTTTATTCTATTCTCAGCTGTCAAAGTGGGTGTTATTGTTAGTTGAATGACTTGTGTATTTTCCCGAAATTTCATGCTCTTTCATGTGTTAGTCGCAAATCAGTCAAGTCACGCGTAGTTTTCGTTCATGCCTTAACGCTAGGAATGTATGGCTATCTTGACGTTTGGATTCCAATCAGCTTGTATTTTCCATCTGCTTGTTCACATTTCCAGTGATCTGTTTTCACCCTTGGATAAGATTGGATCATTTCAGCTCTCAAACATCAATTTCTTTTAACTAGGTGGGTATAACTTGGTAGCTTTCTATTTCTCTGTAGTTCTGCGCAAATTTTCCCACTCGAGATGGGATTGAACTGGAGTTTTGTTGATGTATTGCTGTCCTTGCTAAACTGCTTATCCATATAGCTTTACACTCGAAAGAGCAGTGATATGCTGAAGAGAAAATCGATCCATGAATTAAGTTTAACGATATCTTCTTGGACCTTTGTTCATGCTTAGAGCCACAGGTTCCTTTTAGTGTCAAGTGCATAACTGATGAATGTTTGCTTGGATCTCGTATTGTTGCAGTGTTATCATGATGATTTTTATGCTTGGCTGCTCGACTCTACTTAACTTTGCTATAGCTTAAGTGTGATAAGCATTTAAAACTGTCTTGTCTAGTCTCATTAAAGTTTAGGGAAGATAGGTTCATTGCTCTTGCTTGATGCTTGTTTGGAATTAACGGAGTCCAATTTCAAGTGTCGGAGCGTTCTTTCTTATGAAACCAGTGTAAACCTGCAGAATTGATGTGCTGTCTCTTTATTTTCATGAGTTAAACCTAGGGATGATGATTGTCTATTAAGGGCTAACAAGCCTAAGGTCTGTTACTAGAGGTACTAACAGTAGGAGAAAGGTGATTCTGTGTAGCGATTTCGTCTCAGCTTTCCTTAGTATGTAGGCAATATTGATGTTCTATTTGTAAAGCTTATACAGATTCACAGCTCGGCCCTCATCCGATCTGTCATAGTCTTGTCCAGTAGCTGGATGCTTGATCTCTGTTCATTTGTTTAAAGCTCTTTAGAATTTCAGTTTCGTGATTCACTTGGCTTCTGGTTCCAGATTTAAAAGGCATAAAACAGAGTTTGAAAACATTTGTGCAGATTGTAACGGGTTGATTTGTGAGAAAAGTAAATAAGTGAATGCTTCACACCTTAGACAATTCTTTTCCTATTGGGTGTCTTTCACATTGAGACTAAAGTTGTGCAAGCCTTTGAGAGTTCCTCATGCTTATGTATTCCTGCTACTGTAACCATACATCCCCATTATCCAGATATGTTAATATGCTATTGGAGGTATTTTGATGTTCATTGTTCTTCTGAGATTGTTGTGGTACGTACTCATGCGAGTTAAGTCGTGCAATTAAAGTTTTGGAAAAGAACACTTGAGTGCAATTGGCAGGATTTGAATATTCATCTAGTTTTGGGAACGATGATTATGTTGTGTTCTCCTTCCATGTAACTTATATAGTTCAGGAATTAATTCATATGAATATCCGTAGTTCATTTAGTTGAGGTGCGCCATGCCAAACAAAAATGATAATTGCATGGCCCATTAATAATTAAGTGGTAGGATGTGGGCCTTCTAGTTAAGTAGCATGCTTGAGTTAAGAGGTTTGCCTCTTGTTCAAGTGTGGAGTTGAACTTGAGGCCCGAAGTCCTTAATCACTTTAACTAATAGCAATCCGTATTGTTAACAAATTAGGGCCCTTTAGAGACATTCCATACTAAAAATAATAGTTACTTTAGGATTGGCCTTTAAATAAAAAGTGGGACGAGACTCGCCAAATAAAAATGCATAAATTGCGGGGCCCTCATTAAATGCTTTATTAAAAATATTTTAGAAATTCGGGACATGCCATTTAGCGAATTTTCATGGCTTCCCGCAAAGTTAATAAGACGCTAGCCACTTTAGGCGCGCTTTTAATAATTTTACCTTCTTAAATACGGGTGTGCATTTCATGCGACCCAAATCCAAATCCCAAAACGTTGAGTAAGAGGTGTCGAGGATCCGGGTGCATTTCATGTGACGTGATCCAAAAACACGCTCTTAAACGGCGTTCACTTTCATAAAAAACTAATTAAAAACGGTTAAACAATTTTTTTTACGCACCATAGGATGACATGTATTAAAATCAGACTTTAGCCAAATATAGCAGTTGAGCGACCGTGCTAGAACCACGGAACTCGGGAGTGCCTAACCCCTTCTCCCGGGTTAATAGAATTCCTTACCTGGATTTCTGGTTCGCGACTATTAATACAGAGTCAAACCCTTTCCTCGATTCGGGATTCAAACCGGTGACTTGGGACACCATAAATCTCCCAAGTGGCGACTCTGAACTTCTTAATAAACGAATCCTGTTTCGATTGTCCTTTAATTGGAAAAACTCCTTTATTATACCCTTCACGGGGTGTAGTAAGCGAAAAAGGAGGTGTGACAGCAGAAATCCATTTTCATTCTAAGGTGCAAACTGTCAGGAGTGATAATGCATTGGAGTTAGGGTCTAGTTTATCTGGATCTCAATTTTTCTCTGCTAAAGGCATTGTGCATCAAACTTCTTGTCCACACACTCCACAACAAAATAGAGTGGTGGAAAGAAAACATAGGCATTTGCTTGAAACTTCCAGGGCCCTACCCTTTCAATCCCACCTACCTATTAAATTTTGGGGAGATTGTGTCTTGACTGCCACTTATGTGACCAACAGGTTCCCTTCTCCCTTACTAAATCACAAAAGCCCTTATGAACTCTTATATGGTAAACCTCCCAGCTATTCTCACCATAGGGCATTTGGCTGTCTTTGCTACTCTATTGTTCCTAAAACACATAATAACAAGTTTCATCTTAGAGCTTTGTCTTGTGTATTCTTGGGGTACCTTTTTGCTAAGAAAGACTACAAACTGTATAACTTGGAAACTAACTCTTGCCTTGTATCTAGAGATGTTGTTTTTCATGAGCACATTTTCCCATTTCTTCAATCCTATTCTGGTGCTCCCAGCATTTGTCCTTTTCCTTTTTTTGCCTTTTCTGATGATTTTCCCCTTACCTCATCCTATGTTCCTTCTTTATCTCCTACCACACCTCCCATTTGTAATGGTTCTCCCTTGCTTACTCCTGTTTCTACTTCTTCTGCTCCTATATCTCCCCCTTCATCCTCTTCTATCTTTTCAGCTTCTCCTTCTTCATCTGTTTCTGCTCCTTCCTATTCTCCTCCTCTACCTCCCTCTTCCCCTTCTCTTCCTACACTCAGAAGATCTACTAGGGTGCATAAGCAGCCTTCTTACCTTTAAAGTTATGTATGTCACTCTTCATCCTTAGACTCCAGTTATGTTTCCTCTAATTCTCCTTTTAGACAGCAGCCTGTTCCTGAGCCTTTCACTTACTCTCATGCACCTCTTGTCCCTGAGTGGCAGGATGCCATGAGGAAATAGTTTGAGGCTTTGGAAGCAAATCAAACTTGGGAAAGTTTTCAATTGCCCCATGGTACGAAACACATAGGCTGCAAATGGGTGTACAAGGTTAAATATATAGCTGATGGCACCATTGAGAGATACAAAGCTAGGTTGGTGGTTAGGGGTGATACTCAGGTTGAGGGGGTTGATTTTCATGAAACTTTCTCTCCTGTTGTGAAAATATCTTCTATTAAGGCTCTTATTGCTGTAGCAGTCAAAAGGAAATGGCCTCTTTTTCAACTATATGTAAACATTGCACTTTTGCATGGTGATTTGGATGAGGAAGTGTATATGAAACTTCCTCCTAGTTTGTTTGTTCCCTCCACTTCCTCACGTGGTACCCTCGTGTGTAAGTTGTAGAAATCTCTCTATGGGCTAAGGCAAGCTTCCAGGCAGTGGTATGCCAAACTTTTACATGATTTACAGTCTAGGGGTTATGTTCACTCCTTAAATAATTATTCTTTGTTTACTAGAGGGTCTAGGGATTCTCTTGTTATCTTGGCTGTTTATGTGGATGACATAGTTCTTACTGGGACTGATTTAGATGAAATTTCTGCCTTGAAAGACTTCTTGCATGATCAGTTCAAAATCAAAGACTTAGGATTGTTGAATTATTTTCTTGGTATTGAGGTTTTGTACACTCCATCTGGTGTCTTACTCCATCAGCGCAAGTTCATCCATGATCTCCTGAAAAAATTTTGTTCTGATGTATCTTCTCCTGTGGTTTGCCCTCTTGAGTTACATGAAAAATTGAAGGCCAATGTGGGTGCTCCTTTACCCAGTCCTGAGTTGTATAGGAGTTTGATTGGCAAGTTAAATTATCTTAACATATACCAGGCCAGATTTATCATTTTTTGTACAGCATATGGGCCAATTCATGCAACATCCTAGTGTTCCTCATATGAAAGCTGCCTTGCACCTCTTGAGTTACTTGAAATGGACTTCTGATTTTGGGTCTCCTCTGATCTTTCTCTTCAAGTTTATTGTGACAGTGATTGGGGTTCTTATGCTAATAGTAGACGGTCAGTGATTGTTTTTGCATTATGCTAGGTGGCAGTTTGGTCAGCTGGAAATCCAAGAAACAACCTGTTGTATCCCTATCCTCCGTTGAGGCTGAGTATAGGTCCTTGAGCAAAGCTATGGATGAGGTTACCTGGCTCTCTAGACTCTTATCTGATTTTGGCTTACTAATCTTTCCTCTATTCCTATTTACTGTGATAATCAGGCTGCCATATAAATTGCTAAGAATCTCGTTTTACATAAGTGGACCAAGCAATAGAGTTGGATTGTCATTTTGTGCGCACCAAGCTGGGTGATGGCTTGATTTCTCAACTGCACACTTCCAGCTCTACCCAAATGGCTGATGTTCTCACCAAATCTCTACCTTGGGGCAGTCCATCATCTCCATATCAGCAAGTTAGGTGTGCTACCACCCTCTAACTTGAAGGGGGTATTGGGTTTAATATTTGTACTGATGTGGGCTAGTTAATGTATTTGGGTTTGGCCCATGTTTTATTTATAGCTTCAATGGACTGAATCGAGTCATATAAAAATAGTGGCCCATATTCTATTTTGTACAGAAGAAACACTTTATTTTACAGAGATGAGAAATAAAGCTCTGCTCGTTCTTTCTCTTTCTCTATGAAACTTCAAGCCCTAGATAGTTTTTTTCGCAAATCCATGTTGATTACAACTTGTAACAAACCACACAGTGCATGTAAACCAATAGGCAAGCTCTGTGCCATAGGCTCATATCCAAAAGGCATTGAGGGTGGATCGATCTCAAGTCATCATTATGAATAAGCCCCTCCAAACTAACTGGGCCGCCCATGCACTTATTAATTTACATATCTATATAAAGTAGGGAATGAAGAAATTTATGTGACACCTCTCTTTGGCCTTCATTTACATTTATCTTTTTTCTATTTTTTTGAGTTTTTTACCTCATTTTAGTATAACTTTAATTACTGCACATGAATTACAGCCTTCTTGATAGCTCCAATAATTTATGTCATAAATAAATGAAATAAGGAGAGGGGAGGAAATCTTTTGGTAATGTTTCCCCCTCTTTATTCTTATCATTCACTTCAACTTATTTTATTAATAGACCATAAACTCTCCCTAATTGTGTTAAAAATGCTACTTATATTAAATAACAGCTCTTCATTTCCATAACTTCTATTTTAAATTATTATTAATTCTCATGCCTTTCATCTTCATAACTTTTATGTTTAATATTATTCATAACTCTCATGCCTTTCTTTTTCATAACCCCCAAATATTAAATGTGTAAGTTATGACACTATTTTATGAAATTTCTCCATATATGCCTATATAAGTAAGTCATATGTTTTGGAAAGAATTGCCAAAAGAGACAAAAGATTGGTGATGCGGATGAGCGTCAAACTTGTGGAGAAGTACCATACAATGTCAAAGATAAAGGAGAGAGTTAATGAATTCATTCCAGAAAAAAATTAACAATGAAAATTGTTTCTGGTATGGTAAAAAAAAAATTTCTCCTAAAAAAAAGTCAATGTTCGTAGTTTTATTTCTTTTTCATTTGCTGCATTTTTTGCTCTCTCACTTTTCGCATATATATTAAGTAACGCATAAAGGCAACATACAAAAGAGGTGGAAGAAAACATAGAGCCAGTCATAATCATTCAGTGCTTAACATTGTCTATGTCGATGGAAGAATGATATACAGCATGCATGTCCTTACCAAAAATAAAATAGCATGTTTGTTTAAATGACATCTTATTAATTTCCTGATCACTTCATACATTACTTTAAAAAAATTTACTTTCTTCTTGCATTGGTTCTTATTCTCTAAAAAGCCAGGAGCTTAACTCGAAATGCACGGAAAATAGTGTTTAGATGGAGAGACAGATCAAAGTCATGGATTTGTAATAAGCTGTTCTTTGAATTTTTAGCACAATCTTGATGAGAGGAGTGACCTACTGGAAAGTTAAATATCGAGTGTCTACACTTCTATTGTATCGAACAAGTAGTGGTTGCAGTGAAATTCTTGAAAAGATTTGCTTATGAGAATGAGACTTTCCTGTTTTCTATTGTTTGTACTATTTTTTTTCTTGGGACTTATAGAATATTTTGAAAAAAAGACAATACTGTTTAACAATTGACGAACAATTAAACGAGTAGACAGGAGTTGTTAAGCGCTGTTTGTTGAATTATTAAAAAATAAATAATGGAGTCATTTTTTCCTTCTGGGAAATACAACACGATAGCGATTGGGAGTAGCTATAAAGAAGGAATTGGAGGTATTTAGTGCATATGGCAAGGCTGGCAAATACATACTACATAATAGTAGGTTATTGGTAAATTATATTACTATTAACCTGTCTTTTAAAGTTAACAACAAAGTTTATTTATGTGTTTAGCTCCTTTACTTTACATTTCACGTTTTCTTTCATTTGAGTACAATAATATTTTAGAAATAAAAATGTTTTAATAATAAATGAAATAATATATATAGAGAAGGAGAGAGATTCAAAAATAAAATTTCTTTGAACATTAAAGTTTTATCAACGACTCCGATAAAGAGAAGTTCACTGCAATAAATTCAGATTGGATGATAGGAAAAATGGACTGACATAAACCTTGGATATGGGCGACCTGCGAACAAATTAGACATATTTATGTGACGCAATATTTGTTTGTGATATACATATGAATTAAGTAAAGTAGTTGAAATGTAAATGTGAAGCATAACCTCCTACTAATATCTGGGATATTACTAGCATAGTTCATAGTTCTAGATTTTTTTGTTAAATTTTGAATTTAAATAGGAAAAATTTCATACAAGAACAACTCGGACCCCTACTTTGTAATTTTATAGCCCATATTTTAATTTACAACCAACTAGCCCAAAAATAATAGGTTAAAATTCAACATCCAACTCCAATAGATTCTCAAAATTACTATTTAATTTTTAAAAAAGATTGCTCAAGCTTTTAAGTTAATTTTCTAATCAGTAACTGTAACCCAAATATTAGTTCAACAAACAAAATCCATTTAGATGGTGAATATTAGATTTTTAACAAGCTTAAATATGTGGGTTTAGATTCAAATTTGATATTGTGAGAAATTTGGAGTGGCTATTATATAGAATTGTTAGGAATAGTATAAGGAGGTTGTATATAAAATTTGAAGTCATTTAATGGAGAATTGGACTGATTTTGAACAAGAATTGCAACTGAAAATCGTGGAAGAAGTTCGTCTACAGACGCTTGTATAAAGGTGTATAAAAGTGTATAATGGTGTATAAGATGTGTTTATACACTCATATACATTATTATACAAGATTATACATAATTGTACAAAAAACTGACTTCGTCTTCTTCCTTGCGTTTTTTCTGAAATTTAACTCAAATCGTGCTCAAATCTACTCCAAATCACTTCAAATTTTAATTTTGAACTCTTTTTGATATTTTCAATAAATTGGAACTAACAACTAACAAACTCAAAAAATCTTATTTTTGAAACCCAAGCTTTGAATGGCCTTCAATGGTGGAATGTTGAATCTTCGATTTTCTTACATTGCAACCAGGTGACACAGGGGAGAAGCAGTAATGACAGGCGGCCCCTTGAAACATATGTAGAAGATGTGAGAAGAAAAGAGAGTGAAAGCAATGTTTGTGAGAACATAGATTTAACTCCATAGCTTTTAGAAGCAATGGTTGTAAGAAAACAGATTTTGAATATGCTAGTACTTTCAAAATATGTACAATATGCGCCATTTTTTGTTATGGTGTGAAGCCAAATATATTTTCTTGTAATTCGTTCAATTAAATATTGGTTAATTGGTGATCAGCTTTTCATGATTGATAAGTGATAACAAGTAAATAAATGTAATGGTTATTATATATATATATATATATATATATATATATATATATATATATATATATATATATATATATATAA
>NW_017672684.1:40744-53132 GCF_001879085.1 Nicotiana attenuata
TACATACATACATACATACACATACATACTAGTTTTTAGTGTACGTGCGTTGCACGTGTCTATCGTGTTAATCAATACAAATATATACAAAAAGAACAAATTTATTCTGCATATACCCCATACCAGAGGTGGATCCAGGATTTTAAATTTATAGGTTCCTGTCGCAATCTCAGATTAATATATAATAATACTGGGTTCACAAATAGATATTTATAGATATTTAATGTATTTTTTAACAAAAATATAGGGTCTACGCAAAAGTTACTTGGTTCTCGGGAACCCATATATCATACTCTAGATCCGCCCCTGCCCCATACACTCCTATAATCTAAGTAAGCCGATCTGTATTACAGTAATCTTCGTAGGCCGTTAGCCAGACACTTTCAATTTAATCCCTTTTTTTGAGTCTTATGTTTCTTCTCATCTCAAAGATTTTCATTTAACTCTAACTTATGCNCGCTAAAATTTTTGATATTCATATTTTCACATAGATTGTCAGTCAATTTATATATATATATATATATATATATATATATATATATCAAAGTAAAAATATAACATTTCAAAAATTTAACATGTAAATAGAAAAGTCAAAAAAAAAAAAAAGGAAAAAAAGGATCCTACGTTTTTGTTTGACAAAGTTGCCAAAAATTTACCCATAACAAAAGTAGTTAAGAGTTTCCTTTAGTGTATTGTCCTTTTATATTTATGTATAGGAAAAATTAGAATTTAAAATAATTTGATTCCTTCTTGAAATATATATTTTCTTTTAATTAACTTAAGATTTTAGGAATTGAAGACATTTTAATTCCTTCTCTAAAATGTACTTTTCTCATTTATTTATGGTAGGAATTTTAGGAATGCGTTTTTCACTTTTCTAAATCAAGGTCCTACATCGTAAAGTAATTAAATGAGTATTTCTAAATATTAGGAAAGTAAATTGAATAATTAATACTATATATAGGAAGATAATTAAATGGCTATTTTGTCGGTGTGAACTATATTTTAAAGGGGTAAAAAAGACGAACGACATTTCGCTAAGGCCTTCGTGCTTATATTGGAAAATAGGAACTGAAAATTTTCCCCTTTAAAACTGCAAATAAGAACTTGGAAGATTACTTTTTTTAACAACTTACTTCAAAATTTACTCCAAGATCATGGCCATCCATTAAGTATATTTGACATGTCTTCCTCAACTATAGTCCACGAATCAGAAACGACACCAAAATACAAAAAGACGTAATCCACGTATATTTAAATGGTAAACAATGCTAAAGATGTAACAATCATGGCTGACTTTTCAATTTTATTTGGAATTCACAATGTCACACCTGTAGCATAAGCCAATGGAACTGGTATTCCGAAAGATAAAAAGAGAGGAAAAAAAGTTGGAGTTAAACAAACCGTTCAATGTACAGTAACTATTTTTATTCAATAGCATTTTCGTGCCATTCTTGACAAATATTCACATTCAAATGAAACAAAATTTGTACTTCCATAGAATATCTCAATTGGAAATTCCAAAACCCACAACCAAAGAACCTATATTTTTTTTCTTTTTGGCCTCTGAAGAGAGTTTGCCCTGCTCTTAGATTATATACATACTGCAACTCTCAACAATGTGAGTCAAGAGGCAGAAAAAATTGAACTTTAACAGGCTAACTAACTTTTCTTATACATTTTATAGTGGGAAAAAAGTGAGAAATATTTGAACTTTAGGCTTTTACTGTGGAAGCAACAGTATGAGCCCACCATTTGAGACTCTGTTTGACGTCAATTTCATTGCTGGTGGCAGGTATTTTCCAATTCATCAATGTGCTCATTCTATTCTTCTTTTCAAGAATTTCCCATGCTTCAGAAAGATAAGGCCTGGCTCTTGACTCAGATTTCTCAAAACAATTCACTTTTACTTGATCATCACTACTCCTGTTTTTGCCCAGTTTCTGTAATCCTGGAATTATATCAACCAAACTGGAATTTACATCATCTTCTGAGAATTCAAATCCAAGATCCATAAACCCTTTTAGCTCTTCATACTCAAGCTCAGATAAGCTCTTACTAAGACCCTTTTTGATTCTTCTTCTTCTTCTTCTTCTCCTTTCTTTTCTTTTGCCCTTTAATTTCTTTAATTCTGCCTTATTACAAAAGGGTGTGAAATGGGTTGTTTGGAGAACTGAATCAGGAGAGAAAGGATCTGAATTGTAGCTCAAATCATCACTTTGTGACCCTATTTGGATTTCTAACAAAGGCGACTCATTTAAAGTTTCTGGTGATTTTTCTTCGACTTTATGATCTGGGTATTTTTGTGAATTTGATGTAGGGGTTGGATTTGAATGTTTATTGAGGATTTCGACATCAAACCAGTACGAATCGAAGAGGCTAAGAACAGCCTCGAGATCCATTAATGGTTGGCTGAGAAAAACTT
Source organism: Nicotiana attenuata (assembly GCF_001879085.1). Lineage (NCBI taxonomy): Eukaryota > Viridiplantae > Streptophyta > Magnoliopsida > Solanales > Solanaceae > Nicotiana > Nicotiana attenuata. The sequence goes on from NW_017672684.1 coordinate 43,170, forward strand.
GGAAAGTTAAAGCGCAAATATTTTTTTTTTGGCGGAAGATGCTTGTCGAGGAGAATTAAGTTCTCAGGGGGTTATATATACTGATTCTGGTTACCAAAATGCCCTTGTAGTTTGCTTATAATACAAAAATGCTTCAACGTTTGTTTGTTTTACACGTTTTGCAGTGTCTGCTGCAGTATAATTTTATTTAGGAAAACGTCACAGTAGTTTTTTTTGGTTTTCCATTCGGTATCCGGTACTCGCATTGGAGCCCGATTATATTCGGATTCTCGCCGCGTAGGGCCCCATTTGGGGGGAAGCACTCTCTATCAAAGATTTTTCCATACTCAGGGCTCGAACCCGAGACCTCTGGTTAAGGGAAGAGCAATCTCATCCACCGCAACACATCTTTTGGTGGTGTCACTGTAGTTATCAAAGTGTACTAGTAGTAATTAACAAGATTTTTTAGTTTTACAAAAGTACGTAAAATATCTAGGTGTAATTCCACATTTGCCTCGCAAGGTTTTCATCCGAATACCATCTTTATGAATCTAATTAGGGGTGTTCATAAAAACCCGAAAAATCGAACCAAACTGAAAACCAAATCAAACCGACCAAAAAAACCGATACTTTTTGGTTTGGTTTGGTTTGGTTTTGAATTTTAAAAACCGTTCAAATTTGGTTTGGTTTTGGTTTTAATCAGAAAAAAACCAAACCAAACCGACTATAGGAGTAGCTATTTCAAATTCATTAGTACACCTATATATATGTATATTTTTATATAAAGTTTCAAAAATTTAATGGTAAATGTTAATAGTTTGCACTTTTAGTATAATTCTTTACCTTTACATTCTAGTTTGATTGGTAGTTTTCTTTTGTTAAGTGTAAGAATCCATTTCGTGTTAAAAATAATATACTTTTAATTGAGTCCTTAAATTATTTATCACTATTTGATTCAATTATCATCAATATATCTTGGTAAATAATAGATTTCTCAAAGGACAATTGATTTGATAGTGTTACGTTGAAAATATGGTCTCCGGAATATGTGTTTGGTAGTGTATGTCTTATATTTAAGAAAAAACCGATAAATAACCGAAAAAACCGAAAAACCGACATAAACCGAATCGAGAAAAAACCGACTTAATTGGTTTGGTTTGGTTCTAACATTTGAAAAACCGACTTACTTGGTTTGATTTTTTTTTAGGAAAAAACCGATCCAAACCGAACCATGAACACCCCTAAATCTAATAACGTAATTTAGTTTATCTACTTTTAAGTTAAAGTTATTTAAAGAAAAAAAAACAGCTACTTGTAGGGGTGCCGTGATAAAGTTGCTAGGGGCTATATGTATCGATTTTAAATAGGGATTCCCTAATATTTGTTAGAAATATGTTTTCATTTTTAAATTTGAATAATTTTACGTGACAATTGGAGATAGAACACAAATGAGTTTTTCGTCACGAGCTTCATAGAGATTAATCTGATTAACTGACAAATTAATTGGATGGGCTGAGAAAAAAATTCTTCATTATAGCTCGAACCCAAAATTTTTGATTAAAAATAATTAAAAAACAATTATGTCACCCACCATAACGCTGAAGACTGCGTGTTAAATGAGAATGAATAAGACATTTCTGGAATATGGAGAGGGATGATGTGACTTAAAAAGGGGAAGAAAATGATTGCGTGTGGTTCAAAAAATATGAGATAAATGTCAATCTCAATAGATGCCCTTGTGAAGATGCTGAAACATGGCTAAATAGAGGCCTCACTTATTGGGGGGTGACATTGCCATGGCCAAGGGGATATAGCACCTAACTCAAATTATCATGTTATAGTGAAATAACACCTTAAATACAATGATGACTTTTTCATGTTCTTTCACTACTTACCAACAATCATTGCAGAGCATCAATCCAACTATACAAAAGGTCCAATTTCACTTTCTATTTCTAGCTAGACCCTCATTCTTTACTTCCAATCAAGAACCAATCATGGAGGTTGATTAATTAAGTTCTTAAACGCCTCTTTAATTCAGATAAGTTTGGCTTAATCTGGACATAATCTCTAGATAATTGATAATGACTCAGATACAGGTACCAAGATAATTTTGGCGCATTGTTTACTCATTTCTAAACAAGTGGAGTTCTAAATGCAAAATTTCAAAAGGTGAATTACGTAGTTTCCTTGATGATTGAAGCAATATGTCAAACGACAAAATATCGTGGCAATCCTGTAGTTAAACTAAACTAGGCTGTAGTGAACTCAAGATTTTAAAACTATAATAAATGCTCAATGTCTATCAAGTAAAGTTGCCACTAACCACAAATTAAGTATAAATGCATAACTATTTGAAAACTTGACGGTTATGCTGAGTTTGAGAGTTTTTATTTGTCAAGTTCATGAAAAAGAAGGATACGTGTTATTCGCAAAAAATGGAAAAGAGGGAAAAGGAATAGCGAAACAAGGAAAGGAAACAAAGGATCAGATTACAAAAAGGGGGGAAATGAGATTGGAAAGAAAGAGAAAGAGGAAAAAGGCAGTTCGGTGCACTAAGCTCCCGCTATGCACAGATTCGAAGAAGGGTCGGACCATGAGCATCTATTGTATGCAGCCTTACCCTGTATTTTTACAAGAGGAAAAAAAATAATAAAGGAATCAGCGTGTATTTTAAAAAAGGAAAAAAAATCATGCTTAAATGCTTTAAACGAACTTATTTTCCGCCTTTCAGACCATGTGAGTTTCTTTTAGTATAGATCCAACCACCATTCTAAAATTTAACAATCGGAATGGTGGTTCATATATATATAAAATAAGAAATTGATTTTTGTACTAATAGCAAAATTTGTTGGAGCTTAATGCTGATATATTAATTCTTCCACTTAGCCTAATTAAAATAGTAATAGTGATAAATGAATGTTAAAGAACTAACAAACAAAAAATGTGTACTTTTAAGAGGTTGGATTAGTGAAAGAACAAAAGTCGGACCCCACTTATAAGAAACTACCTAGTTTATTGTTGTTGTAGTGAAATAACATAAAAAAAAAAAAAAAAAAAAAAAAGAGTGTCATTTGCTCTTTTACTCAAAAAGGTACAAATTGTCAAATTTGGCGTATCGAATGTTTGTGTTGATGTTGATGATATATCAGAAACTTCCACGTTTCTTTTTCTTTTCATATAAGCAAATTTCCCTTTCATACTTGAATTCAAGCCATATGAAGGTTAGTGTAGTAAATGCAACCAACTGTTACTCGAATAATCGTGAGAAGTCAGCTGCTAAAAATCTCACGTGCCATTTCACAAAATGCACGTGGATACTAATTACTATATAGTGTCGGTTTAGCCACGTAATAAATCTAAATTTAAAATATATACATTTCCGTGTTTCCATACACGGAATGGCAATGATATAACTTATTGGTCCAACCGACCATTATCTTTTGTACACATAAAATTTGTGGTCTGCGTTTCAATTGATTATTTAATTAGTTCTTAATTATTAATTATTCTATTTGAATAAATCTTTCTATTTCTAGTGAGCACTGCCTCCTCTTGTAGATAAACTAATTTAAATGAACTGCAACGTGGCGCTTGAAGATTTAGTTCCTTTCTGGTTAAATACTTCAACTAACTTGGAGGAAAAAACATAAAAGAATAGAGAAATTCAAACCTGGGGGAGGGGGCAAGTCATAGAATTAATTTAATAGAAATCGGCAATGATATGACACTCTTACTTCTTTGTTTACTTTCTTATACGATAAAATATTTAGTTTTGTTTTCTTTTCATCCCTTGAGAAAGGTATAAAATATTTTGGTCGGTTTTTCCATTCTTGGTCATATACTTATATTGGAATATTTGATTTTGTTGGTTCTCAATTCATGTTACTTATAATATAACACTTTGTTGAATGTTTATGCAATAGTTTAGTCATTAGTGGCGCAAAAAGAAAGGAAAGGAGAAGGAAGAGTATGGCAATATATAGTTCAAAAATGACATAGTTGTTCACATAGGAGTGGATTAATAGAGTTATTCAACATGATGTTGATATGATCGAAGTTATTTTTCAGAAAAATATTTCTTTCATTCAAGATTAAACTATTTCTTAGTGTTGAATTATCAGAAAAATTCAAAGAGAACATTCAACTTATGGACGTTATCATTTTCCTTGGTGATGATGCATCCAAATCTAAGTGAATCCCTCAGGTAAGTCATTTATAAGGAGTTAAGTTAGAAATTCCAAGAACTCCAACATTTAGCTCAAAGGATTGTATCATGACTTTGATGACTATGAGGAAATCAAATAAGGAAATTCAAGACTAGTTATCTCTCTTTGAATCAAAGGGAATTTGTCACAAGAACTTTTAATTTGTTTAGCTCATTTTCCATAGAGGCTAACTAATAAGGGCATATTTGTATTTTTTACTCTTGATGTGTCATAACTACTGTATTGGAAAAAATTGAGTTTACATATTGAAGTGATTGAAAGATGACGTGTCATGATATGAAGGCTGGTCAAAGAGTGGTGATCACCAAAGAGGCACGAGTTGCAACAGATACGAGCAAAGGCACAAGTAGAGGCACGAGCAGTTATTCAAAAGACTCAACGCTCTTACCTATTTAAATCCAAAAATCAAGGAGAATGAATCTGACAGCACAAGAGAGTACAAATAGAGTATTTAATAAGCATTAAATACTAAAAACGTTAGAGAATCTGTATTAAATTACAATGATTATGTAACGTAGCATTTAATGTCTTTAATTGTCTATAATAGCCTTATTATGACAAAGGCAAAACGTATATCTTAGAGATAGCTATAAAAAGGAGAAGACTGGTCATTTGTAAGGACACGAAAATATCAACTGAATATATTGATTTACTTTGCTTTCTGCTATCTATCTTATTGTTATCAAAATCAATTTCTTTTGTTCATTTTCGATTATCAGTAGCCCGAGTTCTTCTAAAAATAGAGCTTTGACTGAAATACCATTTTTTGGTTAAACAAATTGGTTCCGTTACCGGGAATCTGATAATCTATTCTTTCTTAAGCTAATCTATTTCGTTACATCAACAATCATGTCAAATGTTAACGATAACACCCAAGGAAACCAAGGAAACCATCAACTTGAAGGGGACCCATAAGATGTTCACACTCCGATCCCTTCTCCACAAAGCTCGCCTCGGCGGTCTCGAGAAGGAGATCCCGATAGATCTCACTCAAACGCAAATGCTCAATTTGACAACGATGAAGCTATCAATGAAGCTTTGCAAAAGCTGATAGCTCAACAGGTCAATAAAGCTCTTGAGGCCTTTGCCAGCCAGTTACCTGTTGCACCATCAACACCAATTCCAAATACCAACAATTTGGAAAACCCTCGTTCTGGGCTTGTTAATTCAGGCAGTGGCGGAATCCCCAGTGTGTCACGAGATGGAGAACCAGGTCACTTAGTCAATTCCGATTTACAATTTAGTTCTAACATTGCAGAAACAGCTCAAGGAGCAAAGTGACCGCATAGAGCAAATACCTGGAGTATCGCCTGTAATCAAAGGAATAGATATGGATAAATATTCACAGCAACCTTGGAAGCCAAGCGCTGCTCCTCTACCAATTCCAAAGAAATTCAAAATGCCCGATATTCCAAAATACGATGGAACAACTGATCCACGAGACCACGTGACTGCATTCACAACTGGCGTAAAAGGCAATGACTTGACCAAACAAGAAATTGAATCAGTATTGGTCAAAAAATTCGGTGAAACACTCACTAAGGGAGCATTAACATGGTATTCTCTTTTACCCGAAAATTTCATAAATTCTTTTGCTGATCTTGCAGATTCATTTATCAAAGCACATTCGGGGGCTCAAAAAGTCGAAAAGAGAATGGAGGATATTTTCAAAATCAAACAAGGGGACTCCGAGTTTGTTAGAGAGTTCGTGGATAGGTTCCAGCGTGAAAGAATGACGTTACCACGTGTACCAGATAATTGGGCAGCTATAACTTTCACTAGTAATTAGAATGAGAAAAGCTCAGAAGCCACGAGGCGACTCAAGGAAAGTCTTCGTGAATTCCCAGCAACGACATGGAATGACGTTTATAACAGGTATAACACGAAGTTAAGGATCGAAGAAGATATTATCCACGATCTCAAAAAGAAGAAAAAGTGAGTTCAAGACGGGCGGAAACAGAAAAAAGGTCCGGTAAAAACAGGTACGAGCCATATATGGGCCCAGCTGGAAAAGATTCACAGTCAAAGCATGATCATTCAAGGTACGATCATAGATCTAGAAATAGAGAATCGGGCTCATCATCGAGGTATGGAAATGATCGTAACATACGAGAGTTGCGAGATGATGATAGAAACTTGAAGGCACGATTTGGCGGTTATAATTTTAATGTAAGCACTTCGGAGCTCGTAGCTGTTTTAAGAAGCATGGGTGATAAGGTGCGGTGGCCAAAAGAAATGAGGTCAAATCCAAACAGGCGCAATCCCGAACACTAGTGCGAATTTCACAACGATCATGGTCACAAAACGGCAGATTGTAGGTTGCTACAGGGTGAAGTTGATCATCTGTTGAAGCAAGGATATCTCACTAAGTTATTCAGCGAGAAAGGTAAGCAAGCATACATGAAGAATAGACAGGAGCCCCCTAAACCGCCTTCTCCAAAAAGAACCGTTAATGTTATAAGCGGGGGTGAAGAAATCAATTGTGTGACGTATATGGCAGCAAATAAAGTTTCCAAAGTCACCATTACCCACGGGAAGCGGGTGCGACACGTCTTAGAGGAAGAAAGCATTACATTTGATGATGCAGATGCGGATGGCATATTAACTCCACATAACGATGCACTGGTAATATCTTTACTTGTACATGACACTAATGTGAAACGAGTTTTGATTGATCCAGGTAGCTCTGTGAACATTATCCTGCTAAGAGTTTTACACGAGATGCAAGCTGAAGCTAAATTAGTACCCAAGGCGCATACTTTGTCTGGTTTCGACAATTCCAGCGTCGTGACGAAAGGCGAGGTAATACTTACTACATTCGCAAAAGGGGTTGTGAAGGATACAAAGTTTCAGGTGGTAGAAATGGAAATTAATCACGCCCAACTATGCCTTATAAAAAGGACACGCGGAAGTTGCAAATATAATCTGAGTATTTAGCCCAGAGTCGAACCCACAAGGAATTAACCTATCAATTACTTTCGTTGGATTTACTAAACTCTACGGAGTCAAATTCCCAAACGTTATAAATAACAATTGATGGTATTTCTACTAACTGTTGGGTTTTGGATGTATTTAATTAATATATTAAATATTTAAAAGAGGGTGAATGGGAAATGGAGGGAAATAAAATTTTTGAGTGAAATTTTTAGTTCCCCCCCTTGGCAAATGGGTATTGTCCCATATTGGAAGAGGAAGAGGTTTTATATGGGTATATAAGAAATTGCTCTTCTTCTAGCTCTTAAAGAGTTGAGAAGAAGGCAAGCCTCGCGCCATCGTCGTCGCTCGCTCGCTCGGCTCGGCTTCGGCTTCGGCTTCGGCTTCGGCTTCGGCTACGGCTACGGCTACGGCTTCGTCTTCGGCTTCGGATTCGGATTCGGATTCGGATTCGGATATGGTCAAATGATCGATTGATTGATTAACTTTTTGGACCAAATTTATTTGTTAATAGTAAAATATTAACAGAAATGTTATTAAATATTTATTTTAATAACGAAATATTAAATATTAATATTAAATTCAATCCGTTTTTCTGTTTTGGTAACAGAAAAGTAACTACCTCTTCAATTTTTCCTCTTTATTTTCCCTCTTTATTGTTGAGTAAATGGCCATTTATGTAATGACATTTATGCTGTGGGCGTTTTGCATAAACAGCCATTCTGAAGAGTTGCACCTCTTCAGATTTCAGCCTAACTTTGGCTATAAATACAACACTATTCTGGTCAGAATTTCACGACGGTTTTCTGAGTTTTCTCTCTTTCTTCTGCATACTTTTAGCATAAAAAAAAGTAAAAAGTAAGTGTGATTTGCTACCGAACTTTGTGTTCGCTGAAACACTGGGGTTTGAAGTACCACTACACCAGTGTGTAATTCGTTCTATCATGGGAGGAAATAATCCATAACCTTGAGTACTAGGAGGGGATTAAATTCCTTAAGGAAACACTGTAAATTCAGTGGGCTCGAATTGGTTTTATGTCAATTCTGTTTATGTTCATTTCCGTTTATATTCATTTATATTTCCAGAATTATTTTACAAATACAGTCTACTAACACTAACTAGGAATGAATGTAAATAAACAGCTGAAAACTAACCAAGATTCAGTTGTATACAATTAAGAGAAAGTTCTAAGGCTATGATTTCCCCTATTGATGAAATCTCTTCCGGTTATGCTTCACATAGAATCACCAAATCATCTCTATCAATCATGAGCACTCCTCTTACCGTAAATCTCTCCTGAGTAATCACGATAATTTACTAGACACACTCTCCCGAGATACGCTAGCTGGCTTTGTTTATTACAGCTCACTTTAGATTGCACCCAAGGCTTCGTTATCCCTAATCCCTTTAAACCCGCAGTTATAGATCCCTCTTATACTTTGGGAGTGGTGTTGTTCAACAATTGACCTAAATATGCACTCTCTCCCGAATTACGCACACTAAATAGGCACAGCTAATTGAGGATCCTGTCAATTAACTACAACAAGCACGTGGTTGAACAAATAGAGATTAAATTGGCAAACTATATTAACATAATCAAGAAGTTCATTCTTCAATAGGTTCCATCAAAATCCTAGACAAAGGAATTAGCTACTCATGACAAAACTAGATAAAACTACTAAATTATTCATAATGGGTAATTGCAAGAAGATAAAAGAGATAGAAAAACTCCAATGTTTGGTTGATCTTCTCACACTTGTTTTTGCCTCCAAAAGTAGTCTAAAACAAGCTTAATTCCATCTTGGGCGAGTTTCTATAGCTTATAAGGGTTTGGAACAAGTTTTCCCGAATTTACACTTTTTGGTCCCCAATTTTTCTAACGCGTGAGCACCGCGGTCGCGGCAGGACCGCGGTGGGAGCTGACCATTCTGCCTGGAGGTTTCGCGGTGCAATTTGTCCAGGCCATTTTTTTGCTTCTTTGTGCTCGGGTACTTCTTGAGTGGGCATTTTCTTCACATTATTGCCTCCAAACCACTCCGTGGTGCTTCCTCACTTAGAATATTCCCTGCTAAACAAAAGAACACCATTTAGAGCATTTTGTTGGCAATTTGAGTATAAAACAACAATAAAGCATGGTAATATTAAGGTGTAAACATCATCTATATAGCCTAATATCAACACCCCACACTTAAATCATTGCTAGTCCTCAAGCAATCCACCATACTCCATCAAAGTTCCTTCCCTAAGCTTTTCCCTTAACGACTCACGCCTTGAACATTTTACCAAACTTGCACCTAGTAGTGAACAACCTTTACCTCAAGAGTCAAATCTTTCGTACCATGCACCATTCGCACTTACTCAAACAACTCTATACAAGAGTCAAGACTTACCTTTCCTTTGTGAATCACATGCCCTCATATCACACAAGAGAGTAGTTCCACATATAATGATATTTAGAGCAATTAGGAACTTAGATAGACAGAATTCACTCACTCTCAAAAAGGACATTCACATGCCACAAAGATGCACCATAGGCTTGTTCGTAGTGTAATACTCTACTAATCGAGCTCACTCAGTCTAAGATCAATAGGACTTTACTTGGTTGTAATGTAGGCTAGGGGACGGGTAGGATATATTTAGATATAGTGACTAACCTCCCTAAGTACTTTTAATACAAGTACATTAACCTTCAAGACCATACTTATGTCAACCAAACACTCCACCACATTTATTTTAAACATCCCCATCCATTAGGTGCAGTTGTAACAAACCACCACTTATCAATTACTACATTTATTTATAACATTTTTTTTCTCTTTT